>NW_027143392.1:0-62992 GCF_026170545.1 Melanerpes formicivorus
AGCCCCAGCCTAGCCCCAGCCCTGCCCCAGCCGCAGCCCCAGCCCCGGCCCCAGCCCTGCCCCAGCCCCAGTCCTGCCCCAGTCCCGGCCAACGCCCTGCCCAAGACTTGGTTCCAGCCCCAGCCCCAGCCCTGCCCCCAGCCCAGCCCCAGTGCAAGGCCCAGCCTCCAGCCTAGTCCTGCCCTAGCCCCGGCCCCAGCCCCGGCTCCAGCTCTGCCCCAGTCCCCGCCCCAGGCCAGTCCTGGTCCCAGCCCAGCTCCAGCCCAACCCCAGCCACAGCCCTGCCCCAGCCCTGGACCCAGCCCCAGCCCCAGCCCCACCCCCGGCCCCATTTCCGGCCCCAGCCCTGCCCTAGCCCAGCCCTGACCCAGCCCCAGCCCTAGCCCTAGCCCAGCCCTGCCCTCAGCCCAGCCCCAGGCCCGGACCCAGCCCCGGCCTCAGCCCAGCCCTAACCTAGTCCTGCCCCAGCCCCAGGCCTAGCCCAGCCGTGCCCTCAGCCCAGCCCCAGCCCTGGACCAAGCCCCAGCCCTGAGCCGAACCCAGCCCCAGCCTGGCCCCAGCCCTGCCCTAGCTCCAGCCCTAGCCCAGTCCCCAGCCTCGGCCCATGCCCCTGCCCCAGTCCCAGTCCTGCCCCATCCCAGCCCCCAGCCCCAGCCCTGCCCTCAGTCCAGCCCCAGACCCAGCCCCAACCCAGCCCCTGCCCCTTCCCCAACCTCAGACCCAGCCCTGCCCCCAGCCCCTGCCCCTGCGCCAGGCCCAGCCCAGACCCTCAGCCCAGCCTCAGCCCCGGCTCCAGTCCCCCACCCCAGCCCAGGCCTGCTCCCAGCCCCGGCCCCAGCCCCGGCTCCAGCCCTACCCCAGCCCTGCCCCCAGCTCTGCCCCAGCCCAGTCCCAGCCACAGCCCAGCCCCAGCCCTGGACCCAGCCCCAGCCCAGCCCCAGCACAGCCGCCGCCTTGGCCCCAGCTCAGCGCTAGCCCAGCCCAGCCCCAGCCCAGCCCCAGCCCTGCCCCGGCCCCAGCCCCAGCCCCAGCCCTGCCCAAGACTTGGTTCCAGCCCCGGACCCAGCCCTGCACACATTCCAGCCCCGGGCCCTGCCCCCAGCCCTGACCCCAGCCCCAGCCACAGCCCCAGCCTGGCCCATCCCTGTCCCCAGCCCCAGCCATAGCCCAGCCCCAGGCCCAGCCCCAGCCTAGCCCCAGCCCTGCCCAAGCCACAGCCCCAGCCCTGCCCTCAGCCCAGACCCAGCCCCAGCCCCAGCCCGGCCCCAGCCCTGCCCCATCCCCAGCCTCAGCCCCAGCCCCGGCCCCAGCCCTGTGCCAGCCCCAGTCCTGCCCCAGCCCCGGCCCCAGCCCTGCCCAAGACTTGGTTCCAGCCCTGGCCCCAGCCCTGCTCCCAGCCCAGCCCCAGCGCAAGGCCCAGCCTCCAGCCTAGCTCTGCCCCAGCCCCGGCCCCAACCACAGTCCCAGCCCTGCTCCCAGACCCAGCCACATCACTGCCCCCAGCTCTGCCCCAGCCCAGTCCCCAGCCACAGCCCAGCCCCAGCCCTGGAATCAGCCCCAGCCGTAGCCCCAGCCCCAGCCCCAGCCCCGGCCCAAGCCCAGCCTCCAGCCCCAGCCCCAGCCCTGTCCAAGACTTGGTTCCAGGCCCATCCCCAGCCCTGCCCCCCAGCCCAGACCCAGCCCAAGGTCCAGCCCTGCCCCAGCCCTGCCCCAGCCCCAGCCCTGCCCAAGACTTGGTTCCAGTCCCGGCCCCAGCCCTGCCCCAGCCCAGCCCCAGCCCCGGCCCCAAACCTCAGTCCCAGCCCAGCTCCCAGCCCCAGCCCCAGCCCAGGCCCAAGCCCTACCCCAGCCATGCCCCAGCCCTGGCCCCAGCCCTGTCCCAGGCCCAGCCCAGACCCCAGCGCAGCCCCTCCCTCAGCCCCAGTCCCAGACCTGCCACAGCCCAGCCCCAGCCACAGCCCCGGCCCCAGCACAGCCCTAGCCCAGCCCCAGCCCTGGACCCAGCCCCAGCCATGCCCCGAAGCCAGCCCCAGTCCCAGCCCAGCCCCAGCTCTGTCCCCCAGCCCCAGCCCCAGCCCAGCCCCAGCCCTGGACCCAGTCCCAGCCCTACCCTTAGCCCAGCCCCAGCCCTGGACCCAGCCCCAGCCCTGCTCCGAAGCCAGCCCCAGCCCTTCCCCAGCCCTCCCCCAGCCCTGCCCTCAGCCCAGCCCCATCCCAGCCCTGCCCCACCCCCAGCCCCAGCCCCGGCCCCAGCCCAGCCCTAGCCCAGCCCTGCCCCAGCCCCAGCCCTAGCCCAGACCTGCCCTCAGCCCAGCCCCAGCCCCAGCCTAGCCCCACCCCTGCCCCAGCCCCAGCCCCAGCCCTGCCCTCAGCCCAGCCCCAGACCCAGCCCCAGCCTAGCCCCAGCCCTGCCCCAGCCGCAGCCCCAGCCCCGGCCCCAGCCCTGCCCCCAGCCCCAGTCCTGCCCCAGCCCCGGCCTCAGCCCTGCCCAAGACTTGGTTCCAGCCCTGGCCCCAGCCCTGCCCCCAGCCCAGCCCCAGCCCAAGGCCCAGCCTCCAGCCTAGCTCAGCCCAGCCCCAGACCCAGCCCCAGCCTAGCCCCAGCCCTGCCCCAGCCGCAGCCCCAGCCCCGGCCCCAGCCCTGCCCCAGCCCCAGTCCTGCCCCAGTCCCGGCCCCAGCCCTGCCCAAGACTTGGTTCCAGCCCTGGCCCCAGCCCTGCCCCCAGCCCAGCCCCAGCCCAAGGCCCAGCCTCCAGCCTAGCTCAGCCCAGCCCCAGACCCAGCCCCAGCCTAGCCCCAGCCCTGCCCCAGCCGCAGCCCCAGCCCCGGCCCCAGCCCTGCCCCAGCCCCAGGCCCAGCCCAGCCCCAGCCCAGCCCCAGCCACAGCCCAGCCCCATCCCCGGACCCAGCCCCAGCCACATCCCTGCCCCCAGCTCTGCCCCAGCCCAGTCCCAGCCACAGCCCAGCCCCAGCCCTGGACCCAGCCCCAGCCCTAGCCCCAGCCCCAGCCCCAGTACCGGTCCCAGCCTCGGCTCCAGCCAAGCCCGAGCCCTAGCCCCAACCTCAGTCCCAGCCCTGCTCCCAGCCCTGGCCCCAGCCCTGCCCCAGCCCTACCCCAGCCCTGCCCCAGCCCCACCCCAGCCCCGGCCCCAGCCCTGCCCCCAGCCCAGCCCCGGACCCTGCCCTGGCTCCAGCTCTGCCCCAGTCCCCGCCCCAGGCCAGTCCTGGTCCCAGCCCAGCTCCAGCCCAACCCCAGCCACAGCCCTGCCCCAGCCCTGGACCCAGCCCCAGCCCCAGCCCCACCCCCGGCCCCATTTCCGGCCCCAGCCCTGCCCTAGCCCAGACCTGACCCAGCCCCAGCCCTAGCCCTAGCCCAGCCCTGCCCTCAGCCCAGCCCCAGGCCCGGACCCAGCCCCGGCCTCAGCCCAGCCCTAACCTAGTCCTGCCCCAGCCCCAGGCCTAGCCCAGCCGTGCCCTCAGCCCAGCCCCAGCCCTGGACCAAGCCCCAGCCCTGAGCCGAACCCAGCCCCAGCCTGGCCCCAGCCCTGCCCTAGCTCCAGCCCTAGCCCAGTCCCCAGCCTCGGCCCATGCCCCTGCCCCAGTCCCAGTCCTGCCCCATCCCAGCCCCCTGACCCAGCCCTGCCCTCAGCCCCAGCCCCAGCCCTGCCCTCAGCCCAGACCCAGACCCAGCCCCAGCCTAGCCCCAGCCCTGCCCCAGCCGCAGCCCCAGCCCCGGCCCCAGCCCTGCCCCAGCCCCAGTCCTGCCCCAGCCCCGGCCCCAGCCCTGCCCAAGACTTGGTTCCAGCCCTGGCCCCAGCCCTGCCCCCAGCCCAGCCCCAGCCCAAGGCCCAGCCTCCAGCCTAGCTCAGCCCAGCCCCAGACCCAGCCCCAGCCTAGCCCCAGCCCTGCCCCAGCCGCAGCCCCAGCCCCGGCCCCAGCCCTGCCCCAGCCCCAGTCCTACCCCAGCCCCGGCCCCAGCCCTGCCCAAGACTTGGTTCCAGCCCTGCCCCCAGCTCTGCCCCAGCCCTAGCCCCAGCCCCAGCCCCAGTACCGGTCCCAGCCTCAGCTCCAGCCCCAGCCCCAGCCCTGCCCCAGCCTCAGGCCCAGCCCTGTCCCAGGCCCAGCCCAGACTCCAGCCCAGCCCTAGCCGAGCCCTGCCCCAGGCCCAGCCCTAGCCAAGCCCTGCCCTAGCCCAAGCCCAGCCTCCAGTCCCTAGCCCAGCCCCAGCTCAGCCCCACCCAGCCCCAGCCCTGCCCCAGCCCAAGCCCTGCCACAGCCCAGCCACAGCCACAGCCCAGCCCCAGCTCAGACCCCAGCCCACCCTCAGCCCCGGCCCCAGCCCTGCCACAGCCCCAGTCCTGCCCCAGCCCCAGCCCCAGCCCAGCCATAGACTTGGTTCCAGCCCTGGCCCCAGCCCTGCCCCAACCCAGCCCCAGCCCAAGGCCCAGCCTCCAGCCTAGTCCTGCCCCAGCCCCGGCCCCAGCCCCGACTCCAGCCCTAGCCCAGCCCTGCCCCAGCCTCAGGCCCAGCCCTGTCCCAGTCCCCCGCCCCAGACCCAGCCACAGCCCCAGCCCTGTGCCAGCCCTACCCAGCCCAGCCCCGGTCCCAGCCCAGCCCAAGCCCTGGCCCAGCCCCAGCCCCAGCCCCATTCTTGCCCCCAGCCCAACCCTAGCCCGGCCCCAGCCCAGCCCCAGACCTGCCCCAGTCTCCGCCCCAGCCCAGTCCTGGTCCCAGCCCAGGCCCAGCCCTGCCCCAGCCCAAGCCACAGCCCAGCCCCAGCCCCGCCCCAGCCCAAGCCCCAGCCCAGCCCCAGCCCCATCCCTACCCCAGTCCCTGCCCCAGCCCAGCCCTAGCCCAGCCCCAGCCCCACCCTCAGCCCCAGCCCAGCTCCAGCCACAGCCCAGCCCCAGCCCCCGCCCCAGTCCAAGCCCCATCCCTAGCCCAGCCCCTGCCCTGCCCCAGTCCCAGCCCCAGTCTCAGCCCCAGCCCGGGCCTCAGCCCAACCCTAACCTAGTCCTGCCCTAGCCCCAGGCCTAGCCCAGCCATGCCCTCAGCCCAGCCCCAGCCCCAGTCCTGCCACAGCCCAGCCCCCATCCCCAGCCCTGCCCCAGTCCTGCCCTCACCCCAGCCCCAGCCTGGCCCCAGCCCTGCCCCAGACCTGGCCCCAGCCCTGCCCGAGCCCCAGACCCAGACCCAGCCCCAGCCCAGAACCCAGCCCAGCCCCACCCTCTGCCCCAGCCCGGCCCCAGACCCAGCCCTGCCCCAGCCCAGCCCCAGCCACCGCCCAGCCCCAGCCCTGGACCCAGCCTGGCCCCAGCCCTGCCCCAGACCTGGCCCCAGCCCTGCCCGAGCCCCAGCCCCAGCCCCAGCCCCAGCCCAGAACCCAGCCCAGCCCCACCCTCTGCCCCAGCCTGGCCCCTGACCCAGCCCTGCCCCAGCCCAGCCCCAGCCACCGCCCAGCCCCTGCCCTGGACCCAGCCCCAGCCCCAGCCCAGCCCCAGCCCTGCCCCAGCCTAGCCCCAGACCCAGCCCAGCCCCTGCCCTGGACCTAGCCCCAGCCCCACCCCAGCCTCATCCCCAGCCCAGCCCAGCCTCAGCCTCAGCCCTGCCCCCAGCCCAGCCCCAGCCCCAGCCCCAGCCCTGCCCCAGCCCAGCCCTGCCCCAGCCCAGCCCCCAGCCCCACCCCTGCCCCAGCCCTGGACCCAGCCCCAGTCGCAGCCCTGGCCCCAGCCCAGACCCTAGCCCAGCCTCAGCCCCGGCTCCAGTCCCCGCCCCAGCCCAGGCCTGCTCCCAGCCCCGGCCCCAGCCCCGGCTCCAGCCCTACCCCAGCCCTGCCCCAGCCTCGGGCCCAGCCCTGTCCCAGGCCCAGCCCAGACTCCAGCCCAGCCCTAGCCGAGCCCTGCCCCAGGCCCAGCCCTAGCCCAGCCCTGCCCTAGCCCAAGCCCAGCCTCCAGTCCCTAGCCCAGCCCCAGCTCAGCCCCACCCAGCCCCAGCCCTGCCCCAGCCCAAGCCCTGCCACAGCCCAGCCCCAGCCACAGCCCAGCCCCAGCTCAAACCCCAGCCCACCCTCAGCCCCGGCCCCAGCCCTGCCACAGCCCCAGTCCTGCCCCAGCCCCAGCCCCAGCCCCAGCCCAGCCATAGACTTGGTTCCAGCCCCGGCCCCAGCCCTGCCCCAACCCAGCCCCAGCCCAAGGCCCAGCCTCCAGCCTAGTCCTGCCCCAGCCCCGGCCCCAGCCCCGACTCCAGCCCTAGCCCAGCCCTGCCCCAGCCTCAGGCCCAGCCCTGTCCCAGGCCCAGCCCAGAACCTAGCCCAGCCTCAGCCCCAGCCCCAGCCCTGCCGCAGCCCCAGCCCTGCCCCAGCCCTGCCTCAGCCCCAGCCAAGCCTCCAGTCCCTAGCCCAGCCCCCAGCCCCAGCTCTGGCCCCATCCTTGGCCCAGCCCCTAACCCAGACTCAGCCCCATCCCTGCCCCCAGCCTCAGCCCCAGCCCAGCCCCATCCCTGTCCCAGCCCAAGCCCTGCCACAGCCCAGCCACAGCCACAGCTCAGCGCCAGCTCAGACCCCAGCCCACCCTCAGCCCCGGCCCCAGCCCTGCCACAGCCCCAGTCCTGCCCCAGCCCCAGCCCCAGCCCCAGTCCCAGCCCCAGCCCAGCCCCTGCCCTGGACCCAGCCCCAGCCCAGCCCCAGTCCTAGCACAGCCCTGCCCTCAGCCCAGCCCCAGCCCGGCCCCAGCCCTGCCCCAGCTCGGGCCCCAGCCCTGTCCACAGCCCTGGCCCCTGCCCCAGCCCCAGTCCTGCCCCATCCCAGCCCCCATCCCCAGCCCTGCCCCAGCCCTGCCCTCAGCCCAGCCCCAGCCTTAGCCCGGCCCCATACCTGACCCAGCCCCGGCCCCTGCCCTGTCCCCAGCCCAGGCCCAGCCCTGTCCCCAGCCCCATCCCTAGCCCAGCCCCTGCCCTGCCCCAGTCCCAGCCCCAATCCCAGCCCCAGCCCTGGCCTCAGCCCAGCCCTAACCTAGCCCTGCCCCAGCCCCAGCCCCAGCCCTGCCCTAGCCCAGCCCCAGCCCCAGCCACAGCCCCACTCACAACCCCATCCCCGGCCCCAGCTCAGCTCCAGCCACAGCCCAGCCACAGCCCCGCCCTGCCCCTGCCCCAGCCCTGCCCCAGCCCAGTCCCAGCCCCAGCCCAGCCCCTGCCCTGGACCCAGCCCCAGCCCAGCCCCAGCCCCAGTCCTAGCACAGCCCTGCCCTCAGCCCAGCCCCAGCCCAGCCCCAGCCCTGCCCCAGCTCGGGCCCCAGCCCTGTCCACAGCCCTGGCCCCTGCTCCAGCCCTAGTCCTGCCCCATCCCAGCCCCCATCCCCAGCCCTGCCCCAGCCCTGCCCTCAGCCCAGCCCCAGCCCTAGCCCGGCCCCAGACCTGACCCAGCCCCGGCCCCAGCCCTGTCCCCAGCCCAGCCCCAGCCACAGCCCTGCCCCAGCCCTGGACCCAACCCCAGCCCCAGCCCAGTCCCAGCCCCAGCCCCAGCCCAACCCCAGCCCCAGCCCTGCCCCAGCCCAAACCCAGCCCCAGCCCAGACCCCAGCCCCGGCTCTACCCCTGCCCAGTCCCGGTCCATGCCCAGCCCCAGCCCCACCCCAGCCTCATCCCCAGCCCAGGCCCAGCCCTGCCCCAGCCCAAGCCCAAGCCCCAGCCCCAGCCCCAGCCCCTTCCGTTCCCCCAGCCCAGCCCCCGCCCCATCCCCATCCCTGCCTCCAGCCCAGCCCCAGCCCCAGCCCCATCCCTGCCCCAGCCCAGCCTCAGACACCGCCCAGCCCTGGACCCAGCCCCAGCCCCAGCCCTGTCCCAGTCCCAGTCCCCGCCCCAGCCCCAGCCCCAGCCCCACCCCCATCCCCATCCCCGGCCCCAGCCCATCTCCAGCCACAGCCCAGCCACAGCCCCCCGCCCTGCCCCTGCCCCAGCGCTGCCCCAGCCCAGCCCCAGCCCCAGCCCAGCCCCTGCCCTGTACCCAGCCCCAGCCCAGCCCAAGCCTAGCCCCAGCCCTGCCCCAGCCCCAGCCCCAGCCCTACCCTGGACCCAGCCATGCCCCAGCCCAGCTCCAGCCCCAGCCCCAGCCCGGCCCCAGTCCTGCCCCCGCCCCGGCGCCAGCCCTACCCTGGACCCAGCCCCAGCCCTAGCCCAGCCTCAGCCCCACCCTCAGCCCCAGCCCAGCTCCAGCCCCTGCCCCAGCCCTGCCCCAGCCCAGCCCCAGCCCCAGCCCCAGGCCTGCCCTAGCCCAGCCCCAATTCCAGTCCTGACCCAGTCCCAGCCCTGGACCCAGCCCCAGTCGCAGCCCCCGGCCCCAGGCCAGCCCAAGCCCAGCCCCAGCCCCACCCTTGTCCCCAGCCCAGCCCCTGCCCCAGCTCGACCCCTGCCCAGTCCCGGTCCATGCCCAGCCCCAGCCCTGCCCCAGCCCCGGCCCCCGCCCCAGCCCCAGCCCTGCCCCAACCCCACACTCGGCCCCAGCCCAGCCCCAGCCCCAACCCCAGCCCTGTCCCCAGCCCAGGCCCAGCCCTGTCCCCAGCCCCATCCCTAGCCCAGCCCCTGCCCTGCCCCAGTCCCAGCCCCAATCCCAGCCCCAGCCCTGGCCTCAGTCCAGCCCTAACCTAGCCCTGCCCCAGCCCCAGCCCCAGCCCTGCCCTAGCCCAGCCCCAGCCCCAGCCACAGCCCCACTCACAACCCCATCCCCGGCCCCAGCTCAGCTCCAGCCACAGCCCAGCCACAGCCCCGCCCTGCCCCTGCCCCAGCCCTGCCCCAGCCCAGTCCCAGCCCCAGCCCAGCCCCTGCCCTGGACCCAGCCCCAGCCCAGCCCCAGCCCCAGTCCTAGCGCAGCCCTGCCCTCAGCCCAGCCCCAGCCCGGCCCCAGCCCTGCCCCAGCTCGGGCCCCAGCCCTGTCCACAGCCCTGGCCCCTGCCCCAGCCCCAGTCCTGCCCCATCCCAGCCCCCATCCCCAGCCCTGCCCCAGCCCTGCCCTCAGCCCAGCCCCAGCCCTAGCCCGGCCCCAGACCTGACCCAGCCCCGGCCCCAGCCCTGTCCCCAGCCCAGGCCCAGGCCTGTCCCCAGCCCCATCCCAAGCCCAGCCCCTGCCCTGCCCCAGTCCCAGCCCCAATCCCAGCCCCAGCCCCAGCCTCAGCCCAGCCCTAACCTAGCCCAGCCCCAGCCCCAGCCACAGCCCCACTCACGGCCCCATCCCCGGCCCCAGCCCAGCTCCAGCCACAGCCCAGCCACAGCCCCGCCCAGCCCCAGCCCCAGCCTTTGCCCCAGCCCAGTTCTGCCCCATCCCAGCCCCCAGCCCCAGCCCCACCCTCAGCCCCAGCCCAGCCCCAGCCACAGCCCTGCCCCCAGCCCTGGACCCAACCCCAGCCCCAGCCCAGTCCCAGCCCCAGCTCCAGCCCAACCCCAGCCCCAGCCCTGCCCCAGCCCAAACCCAGCCCCAGCCCAGCCCCCAGCCCCGGCTCTACCCCTGCCCAGTCCCGGTCCATGCCCAGCCCCAGCCCCACCCCAGCCTCATCCCCAGCCCAGGCCCAGCCCTGCCCCAGCCCAAGCCCCAGCCCCAGCCCCATCCGTTCCCCCAGCCCAGCCCCGCCCCATCCCCATCCCTGCCCCCAGCCCAGCCCCAGCCCCAGCCCCATCCCTGCCCCAGCCCAGCCTCAGCCACCCGCCCAGCCCCAGCCCTGGACCCAGCCCCAGCCCCAGCCCTGTCCCAGTCCCCGCCCCAGCCCCAGCCCCAGCCCCACCCCCATCCCCATCCCCGGCCCCAGCCCATCTCCAGCCACAGCCCAGCCACAGCCCCCGCCCTGCCCCTACCCCAGCCCTGCCCCAGCCCAGCCCCAGCCCCAGCCCAGCCCCTGCCCTGTACCCAGCCCCAGCCCAGCCCAAGCCTAGCCCCAGCCCTGCCCCAGCCGCAGCCCCAGCCCTACCCTGGACCCAGCCCTGCCCCAGCCCAGCTCCATCCCCAGCCCCAGCCCGGCCCCAGTCCTGCCCCAGCCCCGGCCTCAGCCCTACCCTGGACCCAGCCCCAGCCCTAGCCCAGCCCCAGCCCCACCCTCAGCCCCAGCCCAGCTCCAGCCCCAGCCCCAGCCCTGCCCCAGCCCAGCCCCCAGCCCCAGCCCCAGGCCTGCCCTAGCCCAGCCCCAATTCCAATCCTGACCCAGCCCCAGCCCTGGACCCAGCCCCAGTCGCAGCCCCAGCCCCAGGCCAGCCCAAGCCCAGCCCCAGCCCCACCCTCGTCCCCAGCCCAGCCCCTGCCCCAGCCCGACCCCTGCCCAGTCCCGGTCCATGCCCCAGCCCCAGCCCTGCCCCGGCCCCGGCCCCGCCCCAGCCCCAGCCCTGCCCCAGCCCCACACTCGGCCCCAGCCCAGCCCCCAGCCCCAACCCCAGCCCTGGACCCAGCCCCAGTCGCAGCCCTGGCCCCAGCCCAGACCCTAGCCCAGCCTCAGCCCCGGCTCCAGTCCCCGCCCCAGCCCAGGCCTGCTCCCAGCCCCGGCCCCCAGCCCCGGCTCCAGCCCCTACCCCAGCCCTGCCCCAGCCTCGGGCCCAGCCCTGTCCCAGGCCCAGCCCAGACTCCAGCCCAGCCCTAGCCGAGCCCTGCCCCAGGCCCAGCCCTAGCCCAGCCCTGCCCTAGCCCAAGCCCAGCCTCCAGTCCCTAGCCCAGCCCCAGCTCAGCCCCACCCAGCCCCAGCCCTGCCCCAGCCCAAGCCCTGCCCACAGCCCAGCCCCCAGCCACAGCCCAGCCCCAGCTCAAAACCCCAGCCCACCCTCAGCCCCGGCCCCAGCCCTGCCACAGCCCCAGTCCTGCCCCAGCCCCAGCCCCAGCCCCAGCCCAGCCATAGACTTGGTTCCAGCCCCGGCCCCAGCCCTGCCCCAACCCAGCCCCAGCCCAAGGCCCAGCCTCCAGCCTAGTCCTGCCCCAGCCCCGGCCCCAGCCCCGACTCCAGCCCTAGCCCAGCCCTGCCCCAGCCTCAGGCCCAGCCCTGTCCCAGGCCCAGCCCAGAACCTAGCCCAGCCTCAGCCCCAGCCCCAGCCCTGCCGCAGCCCCAGCCCTGCCCCAGCCCTGCCTCAGCCCCAGCCAAGCCTCCAGTCCCTAGCCCAGCCCCAGCCCCAGCTCTGGCCCCATCCTTGGCCCAGCCCCTAACCCAGACTCAGCCCCCATCCCTGCCCCCAGCCTCAGCCCCAGCCCAGCCCCATCCCTGTCCCAGCCCAAGCCCTGCCACAGCCCAGCCACAGCCACAGCTCAGCGCCAGCTCAGACCCCAGCCCACCCTCAGCCCCGGCCCCAGCCCTGCCACAAGCCCCAGTCCTGCCCCAGCCCCAGCCCCAGCCCCAGTCCCAGCCCCAGCCCAGCCCCTGCCCTGGACCCAGCCCCAGCCCAGCCCCAGTCCTAGCACAGCCCTGCCCTCAGCCCAGCCCCAGCCCGGCCCCAGCCCCTGCCCCAGCTCGGGCCCCAGCCCTGTCCACAGCCCTGGCCCCTGCCCCAGCCCCAGTCCTGCCCCATCCCAGCCCCCATCCCCAGCCCTGCCCCAGCCCTGCCCTCAGCCCAGCCCCAGCCTTAGCCGGCCCCATACCTGACCCAGCCCCGGCCCCTGCCCTGTCCCCAGCCCAGGCCCAGCCCTGTCCCCAAGCCCCATCCCTAGCCCAGCCCCTGCCCTGCCCCAGTCCCAGCCCCAATCCCAGCCCCAGCCCTGGCCTCAGCCCAGCCCTAACCTAGCCCCTGCCCCAGCCCCAGCCCCAGCCCTGCCCTAGCCCAGCCCCCAGCCCCAGCCACAGCCCCACTCACAACCCCCATCCCCGGCCCCAGCTCAGCTCCAGCCACAGCCCAGCCACAGCCCCGCCCTGCCCCTGCCCCAGCCCTGCCCCAGCCCAGTCCCAGCCCCAGCCCAGCCCCTGCCCTGGACCCAGCCCCAGCCCCAGCCCCCAGCCCCAGTCCTAGCACAGCCCTGCCCTCAGCCCAGCCCCAGCCCAGCCCCAGCCCTGCCCCAGCTCGGGCCCCAGCCCTGTCCACAGCCCTGGCCCCTGCTCCAGCCCTAGTCCTGCCCCATCCCAGCCCCCATCCCCAGCCCTGCCCCAGCCCTGCCCTCAGCCCAGCCCCAGCCCTAGCCCGGCCCCAGACCTGACCCAAGCCCCGGCCCCAGCCCTGTCCCCAGCCCAGCCCCAGCCACAGCCCTGCCCCAGCCCTGGACCCAACCCCAGCCCCAGCCCAGTCCCAGCCCCAGCCCCAGCCCAACCCCAGCCCCAGCCCTGCCCCAGCCCAAACCCAGCCCCAGCCCAGACCCCAGCCCCGGCTCTACCCCCTGCCCAGTCCCGGTCCATGCCCAGCCCCAGCCCCACCCCAGCCTCATCCCCAGCCCAGGCCCAGCCCTGCCCCAGCCCAAGCCCAAGCCCCAGCCCCAGCCCCCAGCCCCTTCCGTTCCCCAGCCCAGCCCCGCCCCATCCCCATCCCTGCCTCCAGCCCAGCCCCAGCCCCAGCCCCATCCCTGCCCCAGCCCAGCCTCAGACACCGCCCAGCCCTGGACCCAGCCCCAGCCCCAGCCCTGTCCCAGTCCCAGTCCCCGCCCCAGCCCCAGCCCCAGCCCCACCCCCATCCCCATCCCCGGCCCCAGCCCATCTCCAGCCACAGCCCAGCCACAGCCCCCCGCCCTGCCCCTGCCCCAGCGCTGCCCCAGCCCAGCCCCAGCCCCAGCCCAGCCCCCTGCCCTGTACCCAGCCCCAGCCCAGCCCAAGCCTAGCCCCAGCCCTGCCCCAGCCCCAGCCCCAGCCCTACCCTGGACCCAGCCATGCCCCAGCCCAGCTCCAGCCCCAGCCCCAGCCCGGCCCCAGTCCTGCCCCCGCCCCGGCGCCAGCCCTACCCTGGACCCAGCCCCAGCCCTAGCCCAGCCTCAGCCCCACCCTCAGCCCCAGCCCAGCTCCAGCCCCTGCCCCAGCCCTGCCCCAGCCCAGCCCCAGCCCCAGCCCCAGGCCTGCCCTAGCCCAGCCCCAATTCCAGTCCTGACCCAGTCCCAGCCCTGGACCCAGCCCCAGTCGCAGCCCCGGCCCCAGGCCAGCCCAAGCCCAGCCCCAGCCCCACCCTTGTCCCCAGCCCAGCCCCTGCCCCAGCTCGACCCCTGCCCAGTCCCGGTCCATGCCCAGCCCCAGCCCTGCCCCAGCCCCGGCCCCCGCCCCAGCCCCAGCCCTGCCCCAACCCCACACTCGGCCCCAGCCCAGCCCCAGCCCCAACCCCAGCCCTGTCCCCAGCCCAGGCCCAGCCCTGTCCCCAGCCCCATCCCTAGCCCAGCCCCTGCCCTGCCCCAGTCCCAGCCCCAATCCCAGCCCCAGCCCTGGCCTCAGTCCAGCCCTAACCTAGCCCTGCCCCAGCCCCAGCCCCAGCCCTGCCCTAGCCCAGCCCCAGCCCCAGCCACAGCCCCACTCACAACCCCATCCCCGGCCCCAGCTCAGCTCCAGCCACAGCCCAGCCACAGCCCCGCCCTGCCCCTGCCCCAGCCCTGCCCCAGCCCAGTCCCAGCCCCAGCCCAGCCCCTGCCCTGGACCCAGCCCCAGCCCAGCCCCAGCCCCAGTCCTAGCGCAGCCCTGCCCTCAGCCCAGCCCCAGCCCGGCCCCAGCCCTGCCCCAGCTCGGGCCCCAGCCCTGTCCACAGCCCTGGCCCCTGCCCCAGCCCCAGTCCTGCCCCATCCCAGCCCCCATCCCCAGCCCTGCCCCAGCCCTGCCCTCAGCCCAGCCCCAGCCCTAGCCCGGCCCCAGACCTGACCCAGCCCCGGCCCCAGCCCTGTCCCCAGCCCAGGCCCAGGCCTGTCCCCAGCCCCATCCCAAGCCCAGCCCCTGCCCTGCCCCAGTCCCAGCCCCAATCCCAGCCCCAGCCCCAGCCTCAGCCCAGCCCTAACCTAGCCCAGCCCCAGCCCCAGCCACAGCCCCACTCACGGCCCCATCCCCGGCCCCAGCCCAGCTCCAGCCACAGCCCAGCCACAGCCCCGCCCAGCCCCAGCCCCAGCCTTTGCCCCAGCCCAGTTCTGCCCCATCCCAGCCCCCAGCCCCAGCCCCACCCTCAGCCCCAGCCCAGCCCCAGCCACAGCCCTGCCCCAGCCCTGGACCCAACCCCAGCCCCAGCCCAGTCCCAGCCCCAGCTCCAGCCCAACCCCAGCCCCAGCCCTGCCCCAGCCCAAACCCAGCCCCAGCCCAGCCCCCAGCCCCGGCTCTACCCCTGCCCAGTCCCGGTCCATGCCCAGCCCCAGCCCCACCCCAGCCTCATCCCCAGCCCAGGCCCAGCCCTGCCCCAGCCCAAGCCCCAGCCCCAGCCCCATCCGTTCCCCCAGCCCAGCCCCGCCCCATCCCCATCCCTGCCCCCAGCCCAGCCCCAGCCCCAGCCCCATCCCTGCCCCAGCCCAGCCTCAGCCACCGCCCAGCCCCAGCCCTGGACCCAGCCCCAGCCCCAGCCCTGTCCCAGTCCCCGCCCCAGCCCCAGCCCCAGCCCCACCCCCATCCCCATCCCCGGCCCCAGCCCATCTCCAGCCACAGCCCAGCCACAGCCCCCGCCCTGCCCCTACCCCAGCCCTGCCCCAGCCCAGCCCCAGCCCCAGCCCAGCCCCTGCCCTGTACCCAGCCCCAGCCCAGCCCAAGCCTAGCCCCAGCCCTGCCCCAGCCGCAGCCCCAGCCCTACCCTGGACCCAGCCCTGCCCCAGCCCAGCTCCATCCCCAGCCCCAGCCCGGCCCCAGTCCTGCCCCAGCCCCGGCCTCAGCCCTACCCTGGACCCAGCCCCAGCCCTAGCCCAGCCCCAGCCCCACCCTCAGCCCCAGCCCAGCTCCAGCCCCAGCCCCAGCCCTGCCCCAGCCCAGCCCCAGCCCCAGCCCCAGGCCTGCCCTAGCCCAGCCCCAATTCCAATCCTGACCCAGCCCCAGCCCTGGACCCAGCCCCAGTCGCAGCCCCAGCCCCAGGCCAGCCCAAGCCCAGCCCCAGCCCCACCCTCGTCCCCAGCCCAGCCCCTGCCCCAGCCCGACCCCTGCCCAGTCCCGGTCCATGCCCAGCCCCAGCCCTGCCCCGGCCCCGGCCCCGCCCCAGCCCCAGCCCTGCCCCAGCCCCACACTCGGCCCCAGCCCAGCCCCAGCCCCAACCCCAGCCCTGGCCCCAGCCCAGCCCCAGCCACAACCCCAGCCCTGGCCCCAGCCCAGCCCCAGCCAAGCCCCAGACCAATCCCAGCCCCAGCCCTGCCCCCAGCCCTAGCCCAGCCCAGCCCCAGGCCAGGCCCAGCCCCAGTCCTGCCACAGCCCAGCCCCCATCCCCAGCCCTGCCCCAGTCCTGCCCTCACCCCAGCCCCAGCCCCAGCCCCAGCCCAGCCCCAGCCCAAGGCCCAGCCTCCAGCCCAGTCCTGCTTCAGCGCCGGCCCCAACCCAGCCCCAGCCCCGGCCCCAACCTCAGTCCCAGCCCTGCTCCCAGCCCCGGCCCCAGCTCCAGCTCCAGCCCTACCCCATCCCAGCCCCAGCCCTGGCCCCAGCCAAAGCCCAGCCCCCGCCCCATTCCTGCCCCCAGCCCAGCCCCAGCCCCAGCCCTACTCCAGCCCTGCCCCAGGCCCAGCCCAGACCCCAGCCCAGCCCCACCCTCTGCCCCAGCCCGGCCCCAGCCCCAGCCCTGCCCCAGCCCAGCCCCAGCCACCGCCCAGCCCCAGCCCTGCCCCAGCCCAAGCCCCAGCCCCAGCCCCTGCCCCCAGCCCAGCCCCAGCCCCAGTCCTGCCCCAGCCCAGCCGCAGCCAACCGCCCAGCCCCAGCCCCACCCCTGCCCCAGCCCTGGACCCAGCCCCAGCCCAGGCCTGCTCCCAGCCCCGGCCCCAGCCCCGGCTCCAGCCCTACCCCAGCCCTGCCCCAGCCTCAGGCCCAGCCCTGTCCCAGGCCCAGCCCAGACTCCAGCCCAGCCCTAGCCGAGCCCTGCCCCAGGCCCAGCCCTAGCCAAGCCCTGCCCTAGCCCAAGCCCAGCCTCCAGTCCCTAGCCCAGCCCCAGCTCAGCCCCACCCAGCCCCAGCCCTGCCCCAGCCCAAGCCCTGCCACAGCCCAGCCACAGCCACAGCCCAGCCCCAGCTCAGACCCCAGCCCACCCTCAGCCCCGGCCCCAGCCCCTGCCACAGCCCCAGTCCTGCCCCAGCCCCAGCCCCAGCCCCAGCCCAGCCATAGACTTGGTTCCAGCCCTGGCCCCAGCCCTGCCCCAACCCAGCCCCAGCCCAAGGCCCAGCCTCCAGCCTAGTCCTGCCCCAGCCCCGGCCCCAGCCCCGACTCCAGCCCTACCCCAGCCCTGCCCCAGCCTCAGGCCCAGCCCTGTCCCAGTCCCCGCCCCAGACCCAGCCACAGCCCCAGCCCTGTGCCAGCCCTACCCAGCCCAGCCCCGGTCCCAGCCCAGCCCAACTCCTGGCCCAGCCCCAGCCCCAGCCCCATTCTTGCCCCCAGCCCAACCCTAGCCCGGCCCCAGCCCAGCCCCAGACCTGCCCCAGTCTCTGCCCCAGCCCAGTCCTGGTCCCAGCCCAGGCCCAGCCCTGCCCCAGCCCAAGCCACAGCCCAGCCCCAGCCCCGCCCCAGCCCAAGCCCCAGCCCAGCCCCAGCCCCATCCCTACCCCAGTCCCTGCCCCAGCCCAGCCCTAGCCCAGCCCCAGCCCCACCCTCAGCCCCAGCCCAGCTCCAGCCACAGCCCAGCCCCAGCCCCGCCCCAGTCCAAGCCCCATCCCTAGCCCAGCCCCTGCCCTGCCCCAGTCCCAGCCCCAGTCTCAGCCCCAGCCCGGGCCTCAGCCCAACCCTAACCTAGTCCTGCCCTAGCCCCAGGCCTAGCCCAGCCATGCCCTCAGCCCAGCCCCAGCCCCAGCCTGGCCCCAGCCCTGCCCCAGACCTGGCCCCAGCCCTGCCCGAGCCCCAGACCCAGACCCAGCCCCAGCCCAGAACCCAGCCCAGCCCCACCCTCTGCCCCAGCCTGGCCCCTGACCCAGCCCTGCCCCAGCCCAGCCCCAGCCACCGCCCAGCCCCTGCCCTGGACCCAGCCCCAGCCCCAGCCCAGCCCCAGCCCTGCCCCAGCCTAGCCCCAGCCCCAGCCCAGCCCCTGCCCTGGACCTAGCCCCAGCCCCACCCCAGCCTCATCCCCAGCCCAGCCCAGCCTCAGCCTCAGCCCTGCCCCCAGCCCAGCCCCAGCCCCAGCCCCAGCCCTGCCCCAGCCCAGCCCTGCCCCAGCCCAGCCCCAGCCCCACCCCTGCCCCAGCCCTGGACCCAGCCCCAGTCGCAGCCCTGGCCCCAGCCCAGACCCTAGCCCAGCCTCAGCCCCGGCTCCAGTCCCCGCCCCAGCCCAGGCCTGCTCCCAGCCCCGGCCCCAGCCCCGGCTCCAGCCCTACCCCAGCCCTGCCCCAGCCTCGGGCCCAGCCCTGTCCCAGGCCCAGCCCAGACTCCAGCCCAGCCCTAGCCGAGCCCTGCCCCAGGCCCAGCCCTAGCCCAGCCCTACCCTAGCCCAAGCCCAGCCTCCAGTCCCTAGCCCAGCCCCAGCTCAGCCCCACCCAGCCCCAGCCCTGCCCCAGCCCCAGCCCTGCCCCAACCCAGCCCCAGCCCAAGGCCCAGCCTCCAGCCTAGTCCTGCCCCAGCCCCGGCCCCAGCCCCGACTCCAGCCCTAGCCCAGCCCTGCCCCAGCCTCAGGCCCAGCCCTGTCCCAGGCCCAGCCCAGAACCTAGCCCAGCCTCAGCCCCAGCCCCAGCCCTGCCGCAGCCCCAGCCCTGCCCCAGCCCTGCCTCAGCCCCAGCCAAGCCTCCAGTCCCTAGCCCAGCCCCAGCCCCAGCTCTGGCCCCATCCTTGGCCCAGCCCCTAACCCAGACTCAGCCCCATCCCTGCCCCCAGCCTCAGCCCCAGCCCAGCCCCATTCCTGTCCCAGCCCAAGACCTGCCACAGCCCAGCCACAGCCACAGCTCAGTGCCAGCTCAGACCCCAGCCCACCCTCAGCCCCGGCCCCAGCCCTGCCACAGCCCCAGTCCTGCCCCAGCCCCAGCCCCAGCCCCAGCCCCAGCCCAGCCATAGACTTGGTTCCAGCCCCGGCCCCAGCCCTCCCCCAACCCAGCTCCAGCCCAAGGCCCAGCCTCCAGCCTAGTCCTGCCCCAGCCCCGGCCCCAGCCCAGCCCCAGCCCTGCCCCAGCCCCAGCCCTATCCCCAGCCCAATTGTGCCCTAGCCCTGTCCTGGCCCCCAGCCCAGTCCTGCCCCAGCCCCAGCCCTGCCCCAGCCCTGCCCCAGCTCTGGCCCCAGCCCCAGCCCTGCCCTCAGCCCAGCACCAGCCCCAACCCGGCCCCAGTCCTGCCCCAGCCCAGCCCCAGCCCCAGCCCCAGCCCCAGCCCTGCCCCAGCCCCACCCTCGGCCCCCAACCCAGCCCCAACCCCAGCCCCACCCCTGGCCCCAGCCCCTGCACCAGCCAAGCCCCAGCCCCAGTCCAGCCCCTGCCCTGGACCCAGCCACAGCCCCACCCCAGCCTCATCCCCAGCCCAGGCCCAGCCCTGCCCCAGCCCCAGCCCCAGCCCCAACCCGGCCCCAGTCCTGCCCCAGCCCAGCCCCCAACCCAGCCCCAGCCCAAGGCCCAGCCTCCTGCCTACTCCTGCCCCAGCCCCGGCCCCAACCCAGCCCCAGACATGCCCCAACCTCAGTCCCAGCCCTACCCCAGGCCCAGCCCAGCCCCCAGCCCAGCTTCAGCCCCGGCGCCAGCCCTGCCCCAGCTCGGGCTCCAGCCCTGTCCACAGCCCTGGCCCCTGCCCCAGCCCCAGTCCTGCCCCATCCCAGCCCCCATCCCCAGCCCCCCATCCCCAGCCCTGCCCCAGCCCTGCCCTCAGCCCAGCCCCGGCCCCAGCCCAGCCCTAGCCCAGCCCCAGCCCCACCCTCAGCCCCAGCCCAGCTCCAACCCCAGCCCAGCCCCAGCCACAGCCACAGCCCCAGCCCAGCCCCAGCCCTGGACCCAGCCCCAGTCGCAGCCCCGGCTCCAGCCCAGCCCAGGCCCAGCCCCAGCCCCACCCTCAGCCCCAGCCCAGCTGCAGCCACAGCCCAGCCACAGCCCTGGACCTAGCCCCAGCCCAGCCACAGCCCCAACCCCAGCCCTGGACCCAACCCCAGCCCTGCCCTAGCCCATCCCCAGCCCCAGCCACAGCCCTGCCCCAGCCCTGGACCCAACCCCAGGCCCAGCCCAGCCCCAGCCCTGCCCCAGCCCAACCCCAGCCCCAGCCCAGCCCCCAGCCCCGGCTCTACCCCTGCCCAGTCCCGGTCCAGGCCCAGCCCCAGCCCTGCCCCACCCTCGTCCCCAGCCCAGCCCCTGCCCCAGCCCGACCCCTGCCCAGTCCCGGTCCAGGCCCAACCCCAGCCCCAGCCCCAGCCCCAGCCCTGCCCAAAACTTGGTTCCAGCCCCAGCCCCAGCCCTGCCCCAGCCAAGCCCCAGCCCCAGTCCAGCCCCTGCCCTGGACCCAGCCCCAGCCCCACCCCAGCCTCATCCCCAGCCCAGGCCCAGCCCTGCCCCAGCCCCAGCCCCAGCTCCAGCCCTGCCCTAGCCCAGCCCCAGCCCTAGCCACAGCCCCATCCGTTCCCCCAGCCCAGCCCCGCCCCATCCCCATCCCTGCCCCCAGCCCTGCCCCAGCCCCAGCCCCGCCCCATCCCCATCCCTGCCCCCAGCCCTGCCCCAGCCCCAGCCCCAGCCACAGCCCCCGCCCTGCCCCAGCCCCATCCCTGCCCCAGCCCCAGGCCCAGCCCCAGACTAGCCCCAGCCCTGCCCCAGCCCCAGACCCAGGCCTGACCTCAGCCCTGCCCCAGCCCTGGCTCCTGCCCCAGCCCTGACTCCAGCCCCAGCCCCAGCCCTGCCCATGCCTTGGTTCCAGCCCCAGGCCCAGCCCCATCCTTGCCCCCAAGCCCAGCCCTAGCCCGGCCCCAGCCCCAGCCCTGCCCCAGTCCCTGCCCCAGCCCAGTCCTGGTCCCAGCACAGGCCCAGCCCTGCCCCAGCCCAAGCCCCAGCCCAGACCCAGACCCAGCCCTGCCCCAGTCCCTGCCCCAGCCCAGTCCTGGTCCCAGCACAGGCCCAGCCCTGCTCCATCCCAAGGCCCAGCCCTACCCCAGCCCCGGCGCCAGCCTCAGTCCCAGCCCAGCTCCCAGCCCCTGCCCCAGCCCTGCCTCCAGCCCCTGCCCCAGCCCTGGCCCAGTCCCTGCCCCAACCCAGTCCTGGTCCCAGCCCAGCCCCAGCCCCAGCCCCAGCCCAAGCCCAGCCCTGACCTCAGCCCCAGCCCCAGCCCCAGCCCCACCCTCGGCCCCAGCCCAGCCCCTGCCCCAGCCCTGCCCTGGCCCAGCCCCAGCCCCATTCACAGCCCCAGCCCAGCTCCAGCCACAGCCCAGGCACAGCCCTGCCCAGCACCAGCCCAGCCCCAGCCACAGCCCGGCCCCAGTCCTGCCCCAGACCTGGACAGAGCCCCACCCGGGACCCAGCCCCAGCCCCAGTTCAGCCCCAGAACTGCCCCAGCCCAGCCCCTGCCCCAGTCCAGCCCCTGCCCTGGACCCAGCCCCAGCCCCGGCCCCAGCCCTCTCCCAGTCCCCCGCCCCAGCCCCAGACCCAGCCCCACCCCCGGCCCCAGCCCCGGCCCCAGCCCAGCCCTGCCCCAGCCCCAGCCCTGCCCCGGCCCAGCCCCCGCCCAGCCCCAGCCCTGCCACTGCCCAGCCCCAGCCACAGCCCAGCCCCAGCCCTGGATCCAGCCCCAGTCGCAGCCACGGCCCCAGCCCAGCCCTAGCCCAGCCCCAGCCCCACCCTCAGCCCCAGCCCAGCTCCAGCCACAGCCCTGCCACAGCCCTGGACTTAGCCCCAGCCCAGCCCCAGCCCCAGCCCTGCCCTAGCCAAACCCCAGCCCTGGACCAAGCCCCACCCCTCAGCCGAACCCAGCCCCAGCCTGGCCCAAGCCCTGCCCTAGCTCCAGCCCTAGCCCTGTCCCCAGCCTCGGCCCGTGCCCCTGCCCCAGTCCTGCACCATCCCAGCCCCCAGCCCCAGCCCTGCCCTCAGCCCAGCCCCAGACCCAGCCTGGCCCCAACCCTGGCTCCAGCCCCAGCCCCACCCTCGACACCAGCCCAGCCCCATCCCCAACCTTGGCCCCAGCCCAGCCCCAGTTCAAACCCTGCCCCAGCCCTGCCCCTGCCCCGGCCCCAGCCCCGCCCCCAGACTCGGCCCTAGCCCAGCCCCAGCCCAGCCCCAGCCCGGCCCCAGCCCCACCATCGGCCCCAGCCCAGCCCCTGCCCCAGCCCCAGCCCCACCATCGGCCCCAGCCCAGCCCCTGCCCCAGCCCCAGCCCCAGCCCCAGCCCAGCCCCTGCCCTCGACACAGCCCCAGCCCAGCCCCAGCCACAGCCCCAGCCCAGCACCAGCCCAGCCCCAGCCCTAGACCCAGCCCCAGTCCAGCCCCTGCCCCGGCCCCAGCCCAGCTCTAGCCCAGCCCCACCCTCAGCCCCAGCCCAGCCCCATCCCCAGCCCTGCCCCAGCCCTGTCCCAGCCCAGCCCCTGCCCTGGACCCCAGCCCCAGCCACAGCCCAGCCCCAGCCCTGGACCCAGCCCCAGTCGCAGGCCCTGCCCCAGCCTTACCCCTGCCCAGTCCCGGTCCATGCCCAGCCCCAGCCCTGCCCAGCCCCAGCCCCAGCCCTGCCCCAGCCCCCGCCCTCGGCCCCAGCCCAGCCCCAGCCCCAGCCCCCACCCCAGCCTCATCCCCTGCCCCAGCCTAGCCCCAGCCCCAGCCCAGCCCCTGCCCTGAACCCAGTCCCAGCCCCAGCCCTGCACCGAACCAAGCCCCAGCCCGGCCCCAGCCCTGCCCCAGCCCAGCCCTGCCCCGGCCCAGCCCCAGCCCTGCCCTCAGCCCCAGTCCCAGCCCCAGCCCTGCCCAAGCCTTGGTTCCAGCCCCAACCCCAGCCCTGCGCCAACCCAGCCCCACCCCAAGGCCCAGCCTCAAGCCTAGTCCTGCCCCAGCCCTGTCCCAATCCCCGCCCCAGCCTAGCCCCAGCCCCAGCCCAGCCCCTGCCCTGGACCCAGCGCCAGCCCCACCCAGCCGCATCCCCCAGCCCAGGCCCAGCCCTGCCCCAGCCCAAGCCCCAGCCCAAGCCCCAGCCCAGCCCCAGCCCCAGCCCCAGCCCTGGACCCAGCCCCAGTCGCAGCCCCGGCCCCAGGCCAGCCCAAGCCCAGCCCCAGCCCCACCCTCAGCCCCAGCGCAGCCCCAGCCACAGCCCAGCCCCCAGCCCCGGCCCTACCCCTGACCAGTCCCGGTCCATGCCCAGCCCCAGCCCTGCCCCACCCTCATCCCCAGCCCAGCCCCTGCCCCAGCCCGACCCCTGCCCAGTCCCGGTCCATGCCCAGCCCAGCTCTGCACCAGCCCCGGCCCCACCCACAGCCCCAGCCCTGCCCTAGCCCAACCCCAGCCCTGGACCAAGCCCCACCCCTCAGCCGAACCCAGCCCCAGCCTGGCCCCAGCTATGCCCTAGCTCCAGCCCTAACCCTGTCCCCAGCCTCGGCCCGTGCCCCTGCCCCAGTCCCACTCCTGCCCCATCCCAGCCCCCAGCCCCACCCTCGGCCCCCAGCCCAGCCCCTGCACCAGCCCTGCCCCGGCCCAGCCCCCAGTCCCAGCCAAGCCCCAGCCCCACCCTCAGCCCCAGCCCAGCTAGAGCCCAGCTCCAGCCACAGCACAGCCACAGCCCTGGACCCAGCCCCAGCCCAGCCCCATCCCCAGCCCTGCCCCAGCCCTGTCCTCAGCCCAGCCCCAGCCCCAGCCCCAGTCCTGCCCCAGCCCTGTCCTCAGCCCAGCCCCAGCCCAGCTCCAGCCCTGCCCCAGCCTAGCCCCAGACCCAGTCCAGCCCCTGCCCTGGACCAGTCCCAGCCCCAGCCCCAGCCCCAGGCCAGCCCCAGCCCCACCCTGGACCCAGCCCCAGCCCTGCCCCAGCCCTGCCCCAGCTCTGGGCCCCAGCCCCAGCCCTGCCCCAGTCCTGGACCCAGTCCCAGCCCCAGCCCTGCCCCAGTCCTGGACCCAGTCCCATCCCCAGCCCTGCCCCAGCCCTGCCCTCAGCCCAGCCCCAGCCCCAGCCCCAGCCCTGCCCAAGACTTGGTTCCAGCCCCAACCCCAGCCCTGCCCCAGACCCAGGCCCAGCCCCAGCCCCAGCCCCAGCCCTACCCCAGCCTCAGTCCTGCCCCAGCCCCGGCCCCAGGCCTGACCTCAGCCCTGCCCCCAACCCAACCGCAGCCCAAGGCCCAGCCTCCAGCCTACTCCTGCCCCAGCCCCGGCCCCAACCCAGCCCCAGCCATGCCCCAACCTCAGTCCCAGCCCTACCCCAGGCCCAGCCCAGCCCCCAGCCCAGCTTCAGCCCCGGCCCCAGCCCTGCCCCAGCCCCAGTCCTAGCACAGCCCTGCCCTCAGCCCAGCCCCAGCCCAGCCCCAGCCAAGCCCCACTCACGGCCCCATCCACGACCCCAGCCCAGCTCCAGCCCCAGCCCAGCCACAGCCCGAGCCCTGCCCCAGCCCCAGCCCTGCCCCAGCCCAGCCCAGCCCCAGGCCCAGGGCAGCCCCTGCCCTGGGCCCAGCCCCAGCCCAGCCCCGGCCCCAGCCAAGCCCTAGCCCAGGGCCAGCCCCACCCCCGGCCCCCATCCCCGGTCCCAGCCCAGCCCTAGCCCAGCCCTGCCCTCAGCCCAGCCCCAGGCCCGGACCCAGCCCCAGCCCTGAGCCGAACCCAGCCCCAGCCTGGCCCCAGCCCTGCCCTAGCTCCAGCCCTAGCCCTGTCCCCAGCCTCGGCCCGTGCCCCTGCCCCAGTCCCAGTCCTACCCCATCCCAGCCCCCAGCCCCAGCCCTGCCCTCAGCCCAGCCCCAGCCCCAGCCTGGCCCCAGCCCTGGCCCCGGCCCTGCCCCAGCCCAACCCCAGCCACAGCCCTGCCCCAGCCCTGGACCCAGCCCCAGCCCCAGCCCAGCCCCTGCCCTGGACCCAGCCCCAGCCACAGCCCAGCCCCAGCCCTGGACCCAGCCCCAGTCGCAGGCCCTGCCCCAGCCCTACCCCTGCCCAGTCCCGGTCCATGCCCAGCCCCAGCCCTGCCCCAGCCCCGCCCTCGGCCCCCAGCCCAGCCCCAGCCCCAGCCCCACCCCAGCCTCATCCCCTGCCCCAGCCTAGCCCCAGCCCCAGCCCAGCCCCTGCCCTGAACCAAGCCCCAGCCCGGCCCCAGCCCTGCCCCAGCCCAGCCCTGCCCCGGCCCAGCCCCAGCCCTGCCCTCAGCCCCAGTCCCAGCCCCAGCCCTGCCCAAGCCTTGGTTCCAGCCCCAACCCCAGCCCTGCGCCAACCCAGCCCCACCCCAAGGCCCAGCCTCAAGCCTAGTCCTGCCCCAGCCCTGTCCCAATCCCCGCCCCAGCCCAGCCCCTGCCCTGGACCCAGCGCCAGCCCCACCCAGCCGCATCCCCAGCCCAGGCCCAGCCCTGCCCCAGCCCAAGCCCCAGCCCAAGCCCCAGCCCAGCCCCAGCCCCAGCCCCAGCCCTGGACCCAGCCCCAGTCGCAGGCCCTGCCCCAGCCCGACCCCTGCCCAGTCCCGGTCCATGCCCAGCCCCAGCTCTGCACCAGCCCCGGCCCCCACCCACAGCCCCAGCCCCAGCCCTGCCCAAGACTTGGTTCCAACTCCAGCCACAGCCCTGCCACAGCCCTGGACCCAGCCCCAGCCCAGCCCCAGCCCCAGCCCTGCCCTAGCCCAACCCCAGCCCTGGACCAAGCCCCACCCCTCAGCCGAACACAGCCCCAGCCTGGCCCCAGCTATGCCCTAGCTCCAGCCCTAACCCTGTCCCCAGCCTCGGCCCGTGCCCCTGCCCCAGTCCCACTCCTGCCCCATCCCAGCCCCCAGCCCCAGCCCTGCCCTCAGCCCAGCCCCAGACCCAGCCTGGCCCCAGCCCCAGTACCGAGCCCCAGCCACAGCCCAGCCCCAGGCCCTGCCCCAGCCTAGCCACAGCCCTGCCCCAGCCCTGGCTCCAACCCCAGCCCCAGCCCTGCCCTTGCCTTGGTTCCAGCCCCAGCCCTGCGCCAACCCAGCCCCAGCCCAAGGCCCAGCCTCAAGCCTAGTCCTGCCCCAGCCCTGGCCCCAATCCAGCCCCAGCCCTACCCCTACCTCAGCCCTAGCCCCAGCCCTGTCCGCAGCCCCATCCCCAGCCCCACCCTCGCCACCAGCCCAGCCCCAGCCCCAACCTTGCCCCCAGCCCAGCCCCAGTTCCCGCCCTGCCCCAGCCATGCCTCTGCCCCGGCCCCAGCCCCTGCCCCAGACTCGGCCCCAGCCCAACCCCAGCCCAGCCCTGTCCCCAGCCCCGGCCCCTGCCCCAGCCCCAGCCCTAGCCCAGCCCTGCTCTCAGCCCCAGCCCCAGCCCCAGCCCCAGCCTTGCCCCAGTCCCTGCCCCAGCCCAGTCCTGATCCCAGCCCAGCCACAGCCCAGCCCCAGCCCTGCCCCAGCCAAGCCCCAGCCCCAGCCCAGCCCCTGCCCTGGACCCAGCCCTCAGCCCCACCCCCCGGCCACAGCCCCGGCCCCAGCCCATCGCTAGCCCAGCCCTGTCCCAGCCCCAGCCCTAGCCCAGCCCTGCCCTGCCCCAGTCCCCCGCCCCAGCCCCGGCCTCAGCCCAGCCATAACCTAGCCCTGCCCCAGCCCCAGGCCTAGCCCAGCTGTGCCCTCAGACCAGCCCCAGCCCCAGCCCAGCCCAGCCCAGCCCAGCCCCAGGCCCAGCCCCAGCCCCAGCCCCAGCCCCAGCCTTGCCCCAGTCCCTGCCCCAGCCCTGTCCTGATCCCAACCCAGCCCCAGCCCAGCCCCTGCCCTGGACCCAGCCCCAGCCCCACCCCAGCCTCATCCCCAGCCCAGGCCCAGCCCTGCCCCAGCCACAGCCCCCACCCCCGGACCCATCCCCGGCCCCAGCCCAGCTCCAGCCACAGCCCAGCCACAGCCCAGCCCCAGCCACAGCCACAGCCCTGCCCCTGCCCCAGCCCTGCCCCAGCCCAGCCCCAGCCCCAGCCCCAGCCCTGCCCCAGCCCAGCCCCAGCCACAGCCCAGCCCCAGCCCTGCCCCTGCCCCAGCCCTGCCCCCAGCCCAGCCCCAACCCCAGCCCTGCCCCAGCACCAGCCCCAGCCACAGCCCAGCCCCAGCCCTGGACCCAGGCCCAGTCGCAGCCCCGGCCCCAGCCCAGCCCTAGCCCAGCCCCAGCCCCACCCTCAGCCCCAGCCCAGCTCCAACCCCAGCCCAGCCCCAGCCACAGCCACAGCCCCAGCCCAGCCCCAGCCCTGGACCCAGCCCCAGTCGCAGCCCCGGCCCCAGGCCAGCCCAAGCCCAGCCCCAGCCCCACCCTCAGCCCCAGCCCAGCTGCAGCCACAGCCCAGCCACAGCCCTGGACCTAGCCCCAGCCCAGCCACAGCCCCAACCCCAGCCCTGGACCCAACCCCAGCCCTGCCCTAGCCCATCCCCAGCCCCAGCCACAGCTCTGCCCCAGCCCTGGACCCAACCCCAGCCCCAGCCCAGCCCCAGCCCTGCCCCAGCCCAACCCCAGCCCCAGCCCAGCCCCCAGCCCCGGCTCTACCCCTGCCCAGTCCCGGTCCAGGCCCAGCCCCAGCCCTGCCCCACCCTCGTCCCCAGCCCAGCCCCTGCCCCAGCCCGACCCCTGCCCAGTCCCGGTCCAGGCCCAACCCCAGCCCCAGCCCCAGCCCTAGCCCTGCCCAAAACTTGGTTCCAGCCCCAGCCCCAGCCCTGCCCCAGCCAAGCCCCAGCCCCAGTCCAGCCCCTGCCCTGGACCCAGCCCCAGCTCCAGCCCTGCCCAAAACTTGGTTCCAGCCCCAGCCCCAGCCCTGCCCCAGCCAAGCCCCAGCCCCAGTCCAGGCCCTGCCCTGGACCCAGCCCCAGCCCCAGCCCTGCCCAAAACTTGGTTCTAGCCTCATCCCCAGCCCAGGCCCAGCCCTGCCCCAGCCCCAGCCCCAGCTCCAGCCCTGCCCTAGCCCAGCCCCAGCCCCAGCCCTAGCCACAGCCCCATCCGTTTCCCCAGCCCAGCCCCGCCCCATCCCCATCCCTGCCCCCAGCCCTGCCCCAGCCACAGCCCCCGCCCTGCCCCAGCCCCAGCCCTGCCCCCAGCCCCAGGCCCAGCCCCAGACTAGCCCCAGCCCTGCCCCAGCCCCCAGCCCCAGGCCTGACCTCAGCCCTGCCCCAGCCCTGGCTCCTGCCCCAGCCCTGGCTCCAGCCCCAGCCCCAGCCCTGCCCATAGCCTTGGTTCCAGCCCCAGGCCCAGCCCCATCCTTGCCCCCAGCCCAGCCCTAGCCCGGCCCCCAGCCCCAGCCCTGCCCCAGTCCCTGCCCCAAGCCCAGTCCTGGTCCCAGCACAGGCCCAGCCCTGCCCCAGCCCAAGGCCCAGCCCCTACCCCAGCCCCGGCGCCAGCCTCAGTCCCAGCCCAGCTCCCAGGCCCTGCCCCAGCCCTGCCTCCAGCCCCTGCCCCCAGCCCTGGCCCAGTCCCTGCCCCAACCCAGTCCTGGTCCCAGCCCCAGCCCCAGCCCCAGCCCCAGCCCATGCCCAGCCCTGCCCTCAGCCCCAGCCCCAGCCCCAGCCCCACCCTCGGCCCCAGCCCAGCCCCTGCCCCAGCCCTGCCCTGGCCCAGCCCCAGCCCCATTCACAGCCCCAGCCCAGCTCCAGCCACAGCCCAGGCACAGCCCTGCCCAGCCCCAGCCCAGCCCCAGCCGCAGCCCAGCCCGGCCCCAGCCCCAGCCCGGCCCCAGTCCTGCCCCAGCCCTGGACAGAGCCCCACCCTGGACCCAGCCCCAGCCCCAGTTCAGCCCCAGAACTGCCCCAGCCCAGCCCCTGCCCCAGTCCAGCCCCTGCCCTGGACCCAGCCCCAGCCCTGCCCCGGACCCAGCCCCAGCCCTGCCCCAGCCCCCGGCCCCAACCCTCTCCCAGTCCCCGCCCCAGCCCCAGACACAGCCCCACCCCCGGCCCCAGCCCCGGCCCCAGCCCAGCCCTGCCCCAGCCCCAGCCCTGCCCCGGCCCAGCCCCCGCCCAGCCCAGCCCTGCCACAGCCCAGCCCCAGCCACAGCCCAGCCCCAGCCCTGGATCCAGCACCAGCCCAGCCCCAGCCCCAGCCCTGCCCTAGCCAAACCCCAGCCCTGGACCAAGCCCCACCCCTCAGCCGAACCCAGCCCCAGCCTGGCCCCCAGCCCTGCCCTAGCTCCAGCCCTAGCCCTGTCCCCAGCCTCGGCCCGTGCCCCTGCCCCAGTCCTGCACCAATCCCAGCCCCCCAGCCCCAGCCCTGCCCTCAGCCCAGCCCCAGACCCAGCCTGGCCCCAACCCTGGCTCCAGCCCCAGCCCCACCCTCGACACCAGCCCAGCTCCATCCCCAACCTTGGCCCCAGCCCAGCCCCAGTTCAAGCCCCTGCCCCAGCCCTGCCCCTGCCCCGGCCCCAGCCCCGCCCCCAGACTCGGCCCCAGCCCAGCCCCAGCCCAGCCCCAGCCCGGCCCCAGCCGTGCCCCAGCTCTGGCCCCAGCCCTGTCCCCAGCCCCGGCCCCTGCCCCAGCCCCAGCCCTAGCCCAGCCCTACCCTTAGCCCCAGCCCCAACCCCAGCCCCACCATCGGCCCCAGCCCAGCCCCTGCCCCAGCCCCCAGCCCCAGCCCAGCCCCTGCCCTCGACACAGCCCCAGCCCAGCACCAGCCCAGCCCCAGCCCTAGACCCAGCCCCAGTCCAGCCCCTGCCCCGGCCCCAGCCCCAGCTCTAGCCCCAGCCCCACCCTCAGCCCCAGCCCAGCCCCATCCCCAGCCCTGCCCCAGCCCTGTCCTCAGCCCAGCCCCAGCCCCAGCCCCAGTCCTGCCCCAGCCCTGGACACAGCCCCACCCTGGACCCAGCCCCATCCCCAGCCCAGCTCCAGCCCTGCCCCAGCCTAGCCCCAGACCCAGTCCCAGCCCCTGCCCTGGACCCAGTCCCAGCCCCAGCCCAGCCCCAGGCCAGCCCAGCCCCCACCCTGGACCCAGCCCCAGCCCTGCCCCAGCCCTGCCCCAGCTCTGGCCCCAGCCCCAGCCCTGCCCCAGTCCTGGACCCAGTCCCAGCCCCAGCCCTGCCCCAGTCCTGGACCCAGTCCCATCCCCAGCCCTGCCCCAGCCCTGCCCTCAAGCCCAGCCCCAGCCCCAGCCCCAGCCCTGCCCAAGACTTGGTTCCAGCCCCAACCCCAGCCCTGCCCCAGACCCAGACCCAGCCCCAGCCCCAGCCCCAGCCCTACCCCAGCCTCAGTCCTGCCCCAAGCCCCGGCCCCAGGCCTGACCTCAGCCCTGCCCCCAACCCAGCCCCAGCCCCAATGCCCAGCCTCCAGCCTACTCCTGCCCCAGCCCCGGCCCCAACCCAGCCCCAGCCATGCCCCAACCTCAGTCCCAGCCCTACCCCAGGCCCAGCCCAGCCCCCAGCCCAGCTTCAGCCCCGGCCCCAGCCCTGCCCCCAGCCCCAGTCCTAGCACAGCCCTGCCCTCAGCCCAGCCCCAGCCCGGCCCCAGCCAAGCCCCACTCACGGCCCCATCCACGACCCCAGCCCAGCTCCAGCCCCAGCCCAGCCACAGCCCGAGCCCTTCCCCAGCCCCCAGCCCTGCCCCAGCCCAGCCCCAGGCCCAGGGCAGCCCCTGCCCTGGACCCAGCCCCAGCCCATCCCCCGGTCCCAGCCCAGCCCTAGCCCAGCCCTGCCCTCAGCCCAGCCCCAGGCCCCGGACCCAGCCCCAGCCCTGAGCCGAACCCAGCCCCAGCCTGGCCCCAGCCCTGCCCTAGCTCCAGCCCTAGCCCTGTCCCCAGCCTCGGCCCGTGCCCCTGCCCCAGTCCCAGTCCTACCCCATCCCAGCCCCCAGCCCCAGCCCTGCCCTCAGCCCAGCCCCAGCCCCAGCCTGGCCCCAGCCCTGGCCCCGGCCCTGCCCCAGCCCAACCCCAGCCACAGCCCTGCCCCAGCCCTGGACCCCAGCCCCAGCCCCCAGCCCAGCCCCTGCCCTGGACCCAGCCCCAGCCACAGCCCAGCCCCAGCCCTGGACCCAGCCCCAGTCGCAGGCCCTGCCCCAGCCCTACCCCTGCCCAGTCCCGGTCCATGCCCAGCCCCAGCCCTGCCCCAGCCCCGCCCTCGGCCCCAGCCCAGCCCCAGCCCCAGCCCCACCCCAGCCTCATCCCCTGCCCCAGCCTAGCCCCAGCCCCAGCCCAGCCCCTGCCCTGAACCCCAGTCCCAGCCCCAGCCCTGCACCGAACCCAGCCCCCAGCCCGGCCCCAGCCCTGCCCCAGCCCAGCCCTGCCCCGGCCCATCCCCAGCCCTGCCCTCAGCCCCAGTCCCAGCCCCAGCCCTGCCCAAAACTTGGTTCCAGCCCCAGCCCCAGCCCTAGCCCTGCCCAAAACTTGGTTCCAGCTCCAGCCCCAGCCCTGCCCCAGCCAAGCCCCAGCCCCAGTCCAGCCCCTGCCCTGGACCCAGCCCCAGCCACAGCCCAGCCCCAGCCCTGGACCCAGCCCCAGTCGCAGGCCCTGCCCCAGCCCTACCCCTGCCCAGTCCCGGTCCATGCCCAGCCCCAGCCCTGCCCCAGCCCCGCCCTCGGCCCCAGCCCAGCCCCCAGCCCCAGCCCCACCCCAGCCTCATCCCCTGCCCCAGCCTAGCCCCAGCCCCAGCCCAGCCCCTGCCCTGAACCCAGTCCCAGCCCCAGCCCTGCACCGAACCCAGCCCCAGCCCGGCCCCAGCCCTGCCCCAGCCCAGCCCTGCCCCGGCCCAGCCCCAGCCCTGCCCTCAGCCCCAGTCCCAGCCCCAGCCCTGCCCAAAACTTGGTTCCAGCCCCAGCCCCAGCCCTAGCCCTGCCCAAAACTTGGTTCCAGCTCCAGCCCCAGCCCTGCCCCAGCCAAGCCCCAGCCCCAGTCCAGCCCCTGCCCTGGACCCAGCCCAGCTCCAGCCCTGCCCAAAAACTTGGTTCCAGCCCCAGCCCCAGCCCTGCCCCAGCCAAGCCCCAGCCCCAGTCCAGCCCCTGCCCTGGACCCAGCCCCAGCCCCAGCCCTGCCCAAAACTTGGTTCTAGCCTCATCCCCAGCCCAGGCCCAGCCCTGCCCCAAGCCCCAGCCCCAGCTCCAGCCCTGGCCCTAGCCCAGCCCCAGCCCCAGCCCTAGCCACAGCCCCATCCCTTTCCCCAGCCCAGCCCCGCCCCATCCCCATCCCTGCCCCCAGCCCTGCCCCAGCCACAGCCCCCGCCCTGCCCCAGCCCCAGCCCTGCCCCAGCCCCAGGCCCAGCCCCAGACTAGCCCCAGCCTGCCCCAGCCCCAGCCCCAGGCCTGACCTCAGCCCTGCCCCAGCCCTGGCTCCTGCCCCAGCCCTGGCTCCAGCCCCAGCCCCAGCCCTGCCCATGCCTTGGTTCCAGCCCCAGGCCCAGCCCCATCCTTGCCCCCAGCCCAGCCCTAGCCCGGCCCAGCCCCAGCCCTGCCCCAGTCCCTGCCCCAGCCCAGTCCTGGTCCCAGCACAGGCCCCAGCCCTGCCCCAGCCCAAGCCCCAGCCCAGACCCAGACCCAGCCCTGCCCCAGTCCCTGCCCCAGCCCAGTCCTGGTCCCAGCACAGGCCCAGCCCTGCCCCATCCCAAGGCCCAGCCCTACCCCCAGCCCCGGCGCCAGCCTCAGTCCCAGCCCAGCTCCCAGGCCCTGCCCCAGCCCTGCCTCCAGCCCCCTGCCCCAGCCCTGGCCCAGTCCCTGCCCCAACCCAGTCCTGGTCCCAGCCCAGCCCCAGCCCCAGTCCAGCCCCTGCCCTGGACCCAGCCCCAGCCCTGCCCCAGCCCCGGCCCCAACCCTCTCCCAGTCCCCCGCCCCAGCCCCAGACACAGCCCCACCCCCGGCCCCAGCCCCGGCCCCAGCCCAGCCCTGCCCCAGCCCCAGCCCTGCCCCGGCCCAGCCCCCGCCCAGCCCCAGCCCTGCCACAGCCCAGCCCCAGCCACAGCCCAGCCCCAGCCCTGGATCCAGCACCAGCCCAGCCCCAGCCCCAGCCCTGCCCTAGCCAAACCCCAGCCCTGGACCAAGCCCCACCCCTCAGCCGAACCCAGCCCCAGCCTGGCCCCAGCCCTGCCCTAGCTCCAGCCCTAGCCCTGTCCCCAGCCTCGGCCCGTGCCCCTGCCCCAGTCCTGCACCATCCCAGCCCCCAGCCCCAGCCCTGCCCTCAGCCCAGCCCCAGACCCAGCCTGGCCCCAACCCTGGCTCCAGCCCCAGCCCCACCCTCGACACCCAGCCCAGCCCCAGTTCAAGCCCTGCCCCAGCCCTGCCCCTGCCCCGGCCCCAGCCCCGCCCCCAGACTCGGCCCCCAGCCCAGCCCCAGCCCAGCCCCCAGCCCGGCCCCAGCCGTGCCCCAGCCCTGGCCCCAGCCCTGTCCCCAGCCCCGGCCCTGCCCCAGCCCCAGCCCTAGCCCAGCCCTACCCTTAGCCCCAGCCCCAACCCCAGCCCCACCATCGGCCCCAGCCCAGCCCCTGCCCCCAGCCCCAGCCCCAGCCCAGCCCCTGCCCTCGACACAGCCCCAGCCCAGCCCCAGCCCCAGCCCCAGCCCAGCACCAGCCCAGCCCCCAGCCCTAGACCCAGCCCCAGTCCAGCCCCTGCCCCGGCCCCAGCCCAGCTCTAGCCCAGCCCCACCCTCAGCCCCAGCCCAGCCCCATCCCCAGCCCTGCCCCAGCCCTGTCCTCAGCCCAGCCCCAGCCCCAGCCCCAGTCCTGCCCCAGCCCTGGACACAGCCCCACCCTGGACCCAGCCCCATCCCCAGCCCAGCTCCAGCCCTGCCCCAGCCTAGCCCCAGACCCAGTCCAGCCCCTGCCCTGGACCAGTCCCAGCCCCAGCCCAGCCCCAGGCCAGCCCCAGCCCCACCCTGGACCCAGCCCCAGCCCCTGCCCCAGCCCTGCCCCAGCTCTGGCCCCAGCCCCAGCCCTGCCCCAGTCCTGGACCCAGTCCCAGCCCCAGCCCTGCCCCAGTCCTGGACCCAGTCCCATCCCCAGCCCTGCCCCAGCCCTGCCCTCAGCCCAGCCCCAGCCCCAGCCCCAGCCCTGCCCAAGACTTGGTTCCAGCCCCAACCCCAGCCCTGCCCCAGACCCAGACCCAGCCCCAGCCCCAGCCCTACCCCAGCCTCAGTCCTGCCCCAGCCCCGGCCCCCAGGCCTGACCTCAGCCCTGCCCCCAACCCAGCCCCAGCCCAATGCCCAGCCTCCAGCCTACTCCTGCCCCAGCCCCGGCCCCAACCCAGCCCCAGCCATGCCCCAACCTCAGTCCCAGCCCTATCCCAGGCCCAGCCCAGCCCCCAGCCCAGCTTCAGCCCCGGCCCCAGCCCTGCCCCAGCCCCAGTCCTAGCACAGCCCTGCCCTCAGCCCAGCCCCAGCCCGGCCCCAGCCAAGCCCCACTCACGGCCCCATCCACGACCCCAGCCCAGCTCCAGCCCCAGCCCAGCCACAGCCCGAGCCCTTCCCCAGCCCCAGCCCTGCCCCAGCCCAGCCCCAGGCCCAGGGCAGCCCCTGCCCTGGACCCAGCCCCAGCCCAGCCCCGGCCCCAGCCAAGCCCTAGCCCAGGGCCAGCCCCACCCCCGGCCCCATCCCCGGTCCCAGCCCAGCCCCAGCCCGGCCCCAGCCCCAGCCCGGCCCCAGTCCTGCCCCAGCCCTGGACAGAGCCCCACCCTGGACCCAGCCCCAGCCCCAGTTCAGCCCCAGAACTGCCCCAGCCCAGCCCCTGCCCCAGTCCAGCCCCTGCCCTGGACCCAGCCCTCTCCCAGTCCCCCGCCCCAGCCCCAGACACAGCCCCACCCCCGGCCCCAGCCCCCGGCCCCAGCCCAGCCCTGCCCCAGCCCCAGCCCTGCCCCGGCCCAGCCCCCGCCCAGCCCCAGCCCTGCCACAGCCCAGCCCCAGCCACAGCCCAGCCCCAGCCCTGGATCCAGCACCAGCCCAGCCCCAGCCCCAGCCCTGCCCTAGCCAAACCCCAGCCCTGGACCAAGCCCCACCCCTCAGCCGAACCCAGCCCCAGCCTGGCCCCAGCCCTGCCCTAGCTCCAGCCCTAGCCCTGTCCCCAGCTCTCGGCCCGTGCCCCTGCCCCAGTCCTGCACCATCCCAGCCCCCAGCCCCAGCCCTGCCCTCAGCCCAGCCCCAGACCCAGCCTGGCCCCAACCCTGGCTCCAGCCCCAGCCCCACCCTCGACACCAGCCCAGCCCCATCCCCAACCTTGGCCCCAGCCCAGCCCCAGTTCAAGCCCTGCCCCAGCTGTCGTGGGATGGAAGGTGAGGCCGAGAAGCCTCCTCCCTTCCCCCTTGTAAAGTAAAAGGGAAAAAAATTGAAGGGAAAGGAAAAAAAACTCGCAAGCTGAATTAGCAAAGCAGTGGAGCTATATTTACAAAGCGATGTAGGGTTTGCAGGGAGATATTTACAAATTTACAATATCTACAATATATACAAAGATATACAACAGAGTAACACAGAAATGAGAGTGCCCCCCTCGGCAGAGAGGGGTCCCCCACCTCCGCTCTCCCCTCTCTCCCCCCCCCTTTCCCCAGAATGGGATAGAAAGAGAAAAGGAAAGAGAGGAAAAAAAAGTTAGAAGCAGTTCGTGTTAATTGGAAAAGAGTTAATATACAGGCCTGGTATCTTGTTTTCAAGGCCGGGGCCTTGGCAGAAAGCCCAGCACAGAGTTAGCTGCACAGCCGCTGCACCATGCAAAGGCGGAAGCAAGACTGACTGAGAAGTGCTGGAAATGTCCAGTATAGTCCCAGCTCAGAAGTGCTTCCTCCCACTCGTCCAATGAAATTAGTTTAGACTATTCCTTCCGTTTACCATCTTCCGTCCACCATGTTCCCTTTCTTAAGGGGGCAACGTCAACCGGCCACAGTCCACCCCTTCTAAACAATTTCATTGGCTGTTCATACTGTCCATCCAATCCAAAACGATATTTACAGTTCGTGAGTAAAGTTCATAGTCCATTCCGGCTATGCTCAGATGTAGATGATTCAAAAGTCCAAGAAAATCAGAAAATGAGAAAAATGGAAAACAGTTCATTTCTTCACCGACGAAGCGAAGAAAAGGGAAACAGGGATTCTCAGGGTCTCTTAGTTGACTCAGGGCTCTCAGGGATCTCAGGGTTCGTGCACCATAGATTCCTCGTTGATTCTTCCTTTGGGCGCGATGTAGCTGTACAACAGTTCAAAATTAACCTCTTTCAGCTAAAGTTAAATTTCTTTGTGGAATACACTGAATTTCACCATTCTCTTGCATTACCCAATAAGTGTGACCCGGACCTTCAGCTGAAACCACCCCTCGGACAGGTTTAGCCTCTCCTGAGGGTGAAAATACCCAAACAGTTTTACCTAACAGATTCTTTTCTCTAACAACAGGAACTCTATCACCTTCTACTTTCCGTAGCAAATCTGAATGTGCAGGTCCAGCTCGGTTCACTGAACCTCTACTATTTACCAGCCAGGTTGCTTGTGCTAAATGTTTTTCCCAGTTTTTCAAAGATCCACCCCCCATGGCTTTGAGAGTGGTCTTCAACAAACCGTTGTAGCGTTCAATCTTCCCTGAAGCTGGTGCATAGTAGGGAATGTGGAATATCCACTCAATACCGTGCTCTTTTGCCCAGCTCTTTACAAGGTTGTTTTTGAAATGAGTTCCGTTGTCTGACTCAATCCTCTCTGGAGTTCCGTGTCTCCACAGGATCTGTCTCTCCAGACCGAGAATGGTGTTGCGTGCAGTTGCATGTGGAACTGGATAAGTTTCCAACCATCCAGTGTTTGCCTCTACCATAGTAAGCACATACTGCTTACCAGAACGAGAACGTGGTAGAGTGATGTAGTCAATCTGCCAAGCTTCACCATACTTGTACTTGGACCATCTGTCACCATACCACAAGGGCTTAAGTCGTTTTGCCTGCTTAATAGCAGCACAAATGTCACAGTCATGGATGACTTGTGTGATAGCATCCATGGAAATGTCTATGGATCTGTCACGAGCCCATTGGTATGTTGCATCTCTGCCTTGATGTCCTGACGAATCGTGAGCCCACCGAGCTAAGAATATCTCACCTCGGTGTTTCCAGTCGAGATCAAGATTAGAGTCCATGTCTACTTGAGAAACTCTTGCAGCTAGATCTGCCTGATGGTTGTGTTGCTGTTCCTCAGTAGCTTTGCTCTTAGGAATGTGAGCATCGATGTGTCTCACTTTCACTGGAATTCTCTCGATTCGATCAGCAATGTCCTGCCACAGGTTGGCTGCCCAAATGGGTTTTCCTTTTCTCTGCCAACCACTCTTCTTCCAGTTCTTTAGCCAACCCCATAGAGCATTGGCTACCATCCATGAGTCAGTGTAGAGATAAAGCTTTGGCCATCTCTCACGTTCAGCTACGTCGAGAGCTAGCTGGACAGCTTTTACCTCTGCGAACTGACTGGATTCTCCTTCTCCATCTTTCGCTTCTGCAACTCGGCGTGTTGGACTCCACACTGCAGACTTCCACCTTCGCTTGTTCCCAACAAGACGACAGGAACCGTCTGTGAACAAAGCATATTTCTTTTCATCATCAGATAGGTCATTGTAAGGAGGAGCTTCCTCAGCACGAGTTACTTTCTCCTCTGGAGGTTTAGCACAGTTGGTACCCTCAGGCCAACTTGAGATCACCTCCACTAGACCAGGTCTTTCAAGATTTCCCATTCGAGCTCTCTGTGTTATCAGAGCCATCCACTTAGACCATGTTGAGTCTGTGGCATGATGTGGTGTGGATCCTTTGCCTTTGAACATCCAATTCAAAACTGGTAATCTGGGAGCTAAAAGAAGTTGTGATTCAGTTCCAATCACTTCAGAAGATGCTTTTACTCCTTCATAGGCAGCTAAGATTTCTTTCTCTGTTGGAGTATAGTTAGCCTCTGAACCTCTGTAACCTCGACTCCAGAAACCAAGAGGTCGTCCACGTGTCTCACCTGGAGCTTTTTGCCACAAGCACCAGGTTGGACCATTGTCACTTGCAGCCGTGTACAAAATGTTCTTAATGTCTGGACCGTCTCGGACAGGTCCCAGACCCATTGCTTGAATCACCTCTTGCTTTATCTGGTCAAAGGCTGCTTGCTGCTCAGGTCCCCAGTGGAAATGGTTTCTCTTTCGAGTCACATCATACAGAGGTTTCACAATCTGACTGTATCCAGGAATGTGCAGTCTCCAAAATCCCACTATCCCCAAGAAACGTAGGGTCTCTTGCTTGTTTGTGGGACTTGCCATGGTAGAGACTCTATTTACCACATCCACTGGAATGTGTCGGCGTCCATCCTGCCACCGCACTCCCAGAAACTGAATCTCTGTGGTAGGTCCTTTCACCTTGTCTCGTTTGATGGCAAAACCTGCATTCAGAAGAATGTCAATGATTTTGTTACCTTTCTCAAAGACTTCCTCAGCAGTTTTACCCCAGACGATGATATCATCGATGAACTGGATGTGTTCTGGAGCACCTCCTCTCTCCAGAGCATCATGGATCACTGCATGACAGATGCTTGAGCTGTGGATCCAGCCCATTGGCAGCCTGTTGAAAGTGTACTGGATTCCTCTCCAGGTGAAAGCAAACTGAGGCCTGCATTCCTCTGCTATGGGAATAGAGAAAAATGCATTAGCAATGTCTATGGTAGCATACCATTTGGCCTCTTTGGATTCCAGCTCATACTCTAGCTCCATCATGTCTGGTACTGCTGCACTCATAGGTGGTGTCACTTCATTCAGGGCTCGGTAGTCAACCGTCAGACGCCAGTCTCCATTCTGCTTCCGCACAGGCCACACTGGACTGTTGAAAGGTGAATGAGTTTTGCTGATGACTTTCTGACTTTCCAACTGACGAATCAGATTCTGAATGGGCAACAAAGAGTCACGGTTGGTTGTGTATTGTCTGTGATGCACAGTCTGAGAAGCAACCGGCAATTTAATGTCCTGTATCTTATGTTGTCCCACAACTGCAGATTCATCAGAAAGTTCAGGTCTGGCAGACAGCTTCAATTTTTGTCCATCAATTTCTATTGAAGCTACTCCAAAAGCCCATTTGTAACCTCTAGGGTCTTTGAAACGCCCTTCTCTCAGAAAATCAATTCCCAAAATACAAGGTGCATCAGGTCCGGTCACAACTGTATGCTTCCTCCATTGTTTACCAGTTAAACTTATATTAACCTCTACCTTACTTAACTCTTGAGATCCACCAGTGACTCCCAGAATAGTTATAGACTCTGATCCCTGATAATTTGATGGTATTATGGTGCACTGAGCTCCTGTGTCAACCAAGGCCCTGTACTTCTGAAATTGTGAAGTGCCAGGCCACTGGATGTACACATCCCAATAGATTCTATTATCTCTGTTATCCCTCTCCTCCCCCTGGCGGGAGGCAGGGCACCCCTAGTTATGGGGAACATGCGCACATGTGCATTGCACATATTGTGCAGGGTTGTAACTTTGCATGTTATAACTGGAGCCACTGTTGGAGCCATAAGAGTCGTTCTGGGGAACTGTGGAAGTAACAGCTACCCTTCTGGTATTGCTACCTCGGGTTCTGCCACTTTGCAATTCCCTCAGTCTCCTGAAAAGATTAGAAGTTGGTTGGCCATCCCAGCGGTTCATGTTCTCACCAAACTGATCACGCAGAGTTATCCAAATAGTTCTACGTGATTGCCTTGGTGGTCTATTTTGGAATGACCTGTTTTGGAATGTCCTGTTTTGGAATGACCTCCTTGGAGGACGTGTATTCCTCACAGATGAGACTTGTACCCACCTGGAGGAAGAATTGAAATTATCCCTTTGTGCCAATTGGGATATGGAATTTCTAAATTCATCTTTTAACTCTCTTATGCAATTCTCAATTTTTCCAGACATAGTTTTAATGGCTGAAACCAAAGAACCACGTGTCATGCTATCCTCCAATTGTCTCATTTGATCACTGAATTGGCCAACCGTGGGAGAAGCTCCACCATAACTTCTTGACACAATTCTGCTTGCCAGAATGTTTGCATAATTAGAAGGAGCAAGCTTGATGATCTTTTTAGCAAGACCAATACCCACAGGAACGTCATCAGGATTCAGAGTTTCATGTTCACCATAGAGTAGCTCTCTAACAGCAAATTCTCTCAAGCGCTTAATTCCCTCATCTATGGTAGTCCAGGGTTTAGGATTCCAGGGAAGATCATCTCGGGAAGGGTATCTCAGGGCAACTGCTATTAAAAGGCGTATCCACAGATTAACCTTACCGAGAGCTTCGCCTAGATGCCTATCTATTCCATTATCCCTTGAGAGAGTTCCTAACTGAGCTGCTGACTTGTCTCCAACTGTTAGAGCTGAAGCACCTGTATCATAACACCTACTAAGCCAAGCTAGAACTGGCTCCTTATCTGCCCTGGTGAAATCTTTACGGACATTTCGCAATTCTTCCCGTGGTGACGAACAGTCCGTAATATCATCTTCCTCTTCATCTCCCTGAATTCTTTGCCCATAAAATCCTGCTGTCATTCTCCTAAGGATCTCTTTAAGCTGAGAACCACCTTTGCCAGCTGCTTTCCTAGCTTCATCTCTATCCTGCTTTGATCTCACTAGGTTAGCTAGATCTTTAAAACAAACCTTCTCTTCCTCCTGAGCAGGATCTTTTAGAGTAGAGGGCCCCTCACCAGGATCAGTCTCCACCTCTTCTTCTCCATCTTGGGCCTTTCCACTTCTAGTCTTTAAAGGAGCCATCTTAACTGGAGCTGTGTTTGCATTTACAGCCACCTTAATGGAAGCTGACAGGTCCTGAGATAAATCAGCTGCTGGGGCAGTGACTTCCGGTCCCACCAAGGGAGTGGGTGGAAGTGACGTTGCTCCATTAATGGCCGACGGAGAAGAAGAAGGAGGAGAAGGAGTGGGAGAAGGAGTAGGCGCCATGTTGATACCAGCCGATGCCCTTGGCTGCTTGCTGGAATCAGCAAAGTCATTTAGAGCTGCTTTACCAATTAACTTTTTAGCCTTCTTTTTAACTGACACGGGTTCTCCACAGTCCTCATCACTAGATGACTCTGGGACTGATCGAGAGCCACGGCGTTTTCTTTTTGATCTAGTTTTAATAACAAAACAAGCTCTGGACACCTTTCTCTCTCGCCGCAAAGAGACCAGCAGATACACGTTAATTATCACTGAGAGCAGGATTATACATATGAAATAAATCACCTTTGGATCCCAGGCCTCACCTAAAGTTACTGTCTCCTCAGGTGGAATCTTAAAACCCTTTATCTCAATTGGGAGAGTGGTGGAGGTAACATTCCTGTATCTCACTGGCCATAATAAATTAATACATTTTCCATACCATAATTTAACTCTATACATAACCCACATATAAATTGTCCGCACCAAATATTTACCCAGGTAATCCAAAACCAAACCCAAACAATACCTGTAAATCAGAGCCCCAAAAATTGAAAAGAATAATCGCTCCACAAACCACAATACCTTCATGTTTGCTAATTCAGCTGGAAAACACTAAATCAATCAAATAATAAATTAAACTAATTATCTGCCGCACGTTGGGTACGCCAATAAAAAAAAATGTCGTGGGATGGAAGGTGAGGCCGAGAAGCCTCCTCCCTTCCCCCTTGTAAAGTAAAAGGGAAAAAAAATTGAAGGGAAAGGAAAAAAAACTCGCAAGCTGAATTAGCAAAGCAGTGGAGCTATATTTACAAAGCGATGTAGGGTTTGCAGGGAGATATTTACAAATTTACAATATCTACAATATATACAAAGATATACAACAGAGTAACACAGAAATGAGAGTGCCCCCCTCGGCAGAGAGGGGTCCCCCACCTCCGCTCTCCCCTCTCTCCCCCCCCCTTTCCCCAGAATGGGATAGAAAGAGAAAAGGAAAGAGAGGAAAAAAAAGTTAGAAGCAGTTCGTGTTAATTGGAAAAGAGTTAATATACAGGCCTGGTATCTTGTTTTCAAGGCCGGGGCCTTGGCAGAAAGCCCAGCACAGAGTTAGCTGCACAGCCGCTGCACCATGCAAAGGCGGAAGCAAGACTGACTGAGAAGTGCTGGAAATGTCCAGTATAGTCCCAGCTCAGAAGTGCTTCCTCCCACTCGTCCAATGAAATTAGTTTAGACTATTCCTTCCGTTTACCATCTTCCGTCCACCATGTTCCCTTTCTTAAGGGGGCAACGTCAACCGGCCACACCAGCCCTGCCCCTGCCCCGGCCCCAGCCCCGCCCCCAGACTCGGCCCCAGCCCAGCCCCAGCCCAGCCCCAGCCCGGCCCCAGCCGTGCCCCAGCTCTGGCCCCAGCCCTGTCCCCAGCCCCGGCCCCTGCCCCAGCCCCAGCCCTAGCCCAGCCCTACCCTTAGCCCCAGCCCCAGCCCCAGCCCCACCATCGGCCCCAGCCCAGCCCCTGCCCCAGCCCCAGCCCCAGCCCAGCCCCTGCCCTCGACACAGCCCCAGCCCAGCCCCAGCCCCAGCCCCAGCCCAGCCCCTGCCCTCGACACAGCCCCAGCCCAGCACCAGCCCAGCCCCAGCCCTAGACCCAGCCCCAGTCCAGCCCCTGCCCCGGCCCCAGCCCAACTCTAGCCCAGCCCCACCCTCAGCCCCAGCCCAGCCCCATCCCCAGCCCTGCCCCAGCCCTGTCCTCAGCCCAGCCCCAGCCCCAGCCCCAGTCCTGCCCCAGCCCTGGACACAGCCCCACCCTGGACCCAGCCCCATCCCCAGCCCAGCTCCAGCCCTGCCCCAGCCTAGCCCCAGACCCAGTCCAGCCCCTGCCCTGGACCCAGTCCCAGCCCCAGCCCAGCCCCAGGCCAGCCCCAGCCCCACCCTGGACCCAGCCCCAGCCCTGCCCCAGCCCTGCCCCAGCTCTGGCCCCAGCCCCAGCCCTGCCCCAGTCCTGGACCCAGTCCCAGCCCCAGCCCTGCCCCAGTCCTGGACCCAGTCCCATCCCCAGCCCTGCCCCAGCCCTGCCCTCAGCCCAGCCCCAGCCCCAGCCCCAGCCCTGCCCAAGACTTGGTTCCAGCCCCAACCCCAGCCCTGCCCCAGACCCAGACCCAGCCCCAGCCCCAGCCCCAGCCCTACCCCAGCCTCAGTCCTGCCCCAGCCCCGGCCCCAGGCCTGACCTCAGCCCTGCCCCCAACCCAGCCCCAGCCCAATGCCCAGCCTCCAGCCTACTCCTGCCCCAGCCCCGGCCCCAACCCAGCCCCAGCCATGCCCCAACCTCAGTCCCAGCCCTACCCCAGGCCCAGCCCAGCCCCCAGCCCAGCTTCAGCTCCGGCCCCAGCCCAGCCCCCAGCCCCAGTCCTAGCACAGCCCTGCCCTCAGCCCAGCCCCAGCCCGGCCCCAGCCAAGCCCCACTCACGGCCCCATCCACGACCCCAGCCCAGCTCCAGCCCCAGCCCAGCCACAGCCCGAGCCCTGCCCCAGCCCAGCCCCAGGCCCAGGGCAGCCCCTGCCCTGGACCCAGCCCCAGCCCAGCCCCGGCCCCAGCCAAGCCCTAGCCCAGGGCCAGCCCCACCCCCGGCCCCATCCCCGGTCCCAGCCCAGCCCTAGCCCAGCCCTGCCCTCAGCCCAGCCCCAGGCCCGGACCCAGCCCCAGCCCTGAGCCGAACCCAGCCCCAGCCTGGCCCCAGCCCTGCCCTAGCTCCAGCCCTAGCCCTGTCCCCAGCCTCGGCCCGTGCCCCTGCCCCAGTCCCAGTCCTACCCCATCCCAGCCCCCAGCCCCAGCCCTGCCCTCAGCCCAGCCCCAGCCCCAGCCTGGCCCCAGCCCTGGCCCCGGCCCTGCCCCAGCCCAACCCCAGCCACAGCCCTGCCCCAGCCCTGGACCCAGCCCCAGCCCCAGCCCAGCCCCTGCCCTGGACCCAGCCCCAGCCACAGCCCTGCCCCAGCCCTACCCCTGCCCAGTCCCGGTCCATGCCCAGCCCCAGCCCTACCCCAGCCCCGCCCTCGGCCCCAGCCCAGCCCCAGCCCCAGCCCCACCCCAGCCTCATCACCTGCCCCAGCCTAGCCCCAGCCCCAGCCCAGCCCCTGCCCTGAACCCAGTCCCAGCCCCAGCCCTGCACCGAACCCAGCCCCAGCCCGGCCCCAGCCCTGCCCCAGCCCAGCCCTGCCCCGGCCCATCCCCAGCCCTGCCCTCAGCCCCAGTCCCAGCCCCAGCCCTGCCCAAGCCTTGGTTCCAGCCCCAACCCCAGCCCTGCGCCAACCCAGCCCCACCCCAAGGCCCAGCCTCAAGCCTAGTCCTGCCCCAGCCCTGTCCCAATCCCCGCCCCAGCCTAGCCCCAGCCCCAGCCCAGCCCCTGCCCTGGACCCAGCGCCAGCCCCCACCCAGCCGCATCCCCAGCCCAGGCCCAGCCCTGCCCCAGCCCAAGCCCCAGCCCAAGCCCCAGCCCAGCCCCAGCCCCAGCCCCAGCCCTGGACCCAGCCCCAGTCGCAGCCCCGGCCCCAGGCCAGCCCAAGCCCAGCCCCAGCCCCACCCTCAGCCCCAGCCCAGCTCCAGCCACAGCCCAGCCACAGCCCTGGACCTAGCCCCAGCGCAGCCCCAGCCACAGCCCAGCCCCCAGCCCCGGCCCTACCCCTGACCAGTCCCGGTCCATGCCCAGCCCCAGCCCTGCCCCACCCTCATCCCCAGCCCAGCCCCTGCCCCAGCCCGACCCCTGCCCAGTCCCGGTCCATGCCCAGCCCCAGCCCCAGCCCTGCCCAAGACTTGGTTCCAACTCCAGCCACAGCCCTGCCACAGCCCTGGACCCAGCCCCAGCCCAGCCCCAGCCCCAGCCCTGCCCTAGCCCAACCCCAGCCCTGGACCAAGCCCCACCCCTCAGCCGAACACAGCCCCAGCCTGGCCCCAGCTATGCCCTAGCTCCAGCCCTAACCCTGTCCCCAGCCTCGGCCTGTGCCCCTGCCCCAGTCCCACTCCTGCCCCATCCCAGCCCCCAGCCCCAGCCCTGCCCTCAGCCCAGCCCCAGACCCAGACTGGCCCCAGCCCTGTCCCGAGCCCCAGCCACAGCCCAGCCCCAGGCCCTGCCCCAGCCTAGCCACAGCCCTGCCCCAGCCCTGGCTCCTGCCCCAGCCCCAGCCCTGCCCTTGCCTTGGTTCCAGCCCCAGCCCCAGCCCTGCGCCAACCCAGCCCCAGCCCAAGGCCCAGCCTCAAGCCTAGTCCTGCCCCAGACCAAGCCCCAATCCAGCCCCAGCCCTACCCCTACCTCAGCCCTAGCCCCAGCCCTATCCGCAGCCCCAGCCCCAGCCCCACCCTCGCCACCAGCCCAACCCCAGCCCCAACCTTGCCCCCAGCCCAGCCCCAGTTCCCGCCCTGCCCCAGCCCTGCCTCTGCCCCGGCCCCAGCCCCTGCCCCAGACTCGGCCCCAGCCCAACCCCAGGCCAGCCCCAACCCCAGCCCCGGCAACAGCCCTGCCCCAGCTCTGTCCCCAGCCCTGTCCCCAGCCCCGGCCCCTGCCCCTGCCCCAGCCCTAGCCCAGCCCTGCTCTCAGCCCCAGCACCAGCCCCAGCCCCAGCCTTGCCCCAGTCCCTGCCCCAGCCCAGTCCTGATCCCAGCCCAGCCCCGGCCCAGCCCCAGCCCTGCCCTCAGCCCCAGCCCCAGCCCCAGCCCTGCCCTAGCCCAACCCCAGCCCTGGACCAAGCCCCACCCCTCAGCCGAACCCAGCCCCAGCCTGGCCCCAGCTATGCCCTAGCTCCAGCCCTAACCCTGTCCCCAGCCTCGGCCCGTGCCCCTGCCCCAGTCCCACTCCTGCCCCATCCCAGCCTCCAGCCCCACCCTCGGCCCCAGCCCAGCCCCTGCACCAGCCCTGCCCCGGCCCAGCCCCAGTCCCAGCCCAGCCCCAGCCCCAGCCACAGCCCCAACCCAGCACCAGCCCAGCCCCAGCCCTAGACCCAGCCCCAGTCCAGCCCCTGCCCCGGCCCTAGCCCAGCTCTAGCCCAGCCCCACCCTCAGCCCCAGCCCAGCCCCATCCCCAGCCCTGCCCCAGCCCTGTCCTCAGCCCAGCCCCAGCCCCAGCCCCAGTCCTGCCCCAGCCCTGGACACAGCCCCACCCTGGACCCAGCCCCATCCCCAGCCCAGCTCCAGCCCTGCCCCAGCCTAGCCCCAGACCCAGTCCAGCCCCTGCCCTGGACCCAGTCCCAGCCCCAGCCCAGCCCCAGGCCAGCCCCAGCCCCACCCTGGACCCAGCCCCAGCCCTGCCCCAGCCCTGCCCCAGCTCTGGCCCCAGCCCCAGCCCTGCCCCAGTCCTGGACCCAGTCCCATCCCCAGCCCTGCCCCAGCCCTGCCCTCAGCCCAGCCCCAGCCCCAGCCCCAGCCCTGCCCAAGACTTGGTTCCAGCCCCAACCCCAGCCCTGCCCCAGACCCAGGCCCAGCCCCAGCCCCAGCCCCAGCCCTACCCCAGCCTCAGTCCTGCCCCAGCCCCGGCCCCAGGCCTGACCTCAGCCCTGCCCCCAACCCAGCCCCAGCCCAAGGCCCAGCCTCCAGCCTACTCCTGCCCCAGCCCCGGCCCCAACCCAGCCCCAGCCATGCCCCAACCTCAGTCCCAGCCCTATCCCAGGCCCAGCCCAGCCCCCAGCCCAGCTTCAGCCCCGGCCCCAGCCCTGCCGCAGCCCCAGTCCTAGCACAGCCCTGCCCTCAGCCCAGCCCCAGCCAAGCCCCACTCACGGCCCCATCCACGACCCCAGCCCAGCTCCAGCCCCAGCCCAGCCACAGCCCAAGCCCTGCCCCAGCCCCAGCCCTGCCCCAGCCCAGCCCCAGGCCCAGGGCAGCCCCTGCCCTGGACCCAGCCCCAGCCCAGCCCCGGCCCCAGCCAAGCCCTAGCCCAGGGCCAGCCCCACCCCCGGCCCCATCCCCGGTCCCAGCCCAGCCCTAGCCCAGCCCTGCCCTCAGCCCAGCCCCAGGCCCGGACCCAGCCCCAGACCTGAGCCGAACCCAGCCCCGAGCCGAACCCAGCCCCAGCCTGGCCCCAGCCCTGCCCTAGCTCCAGCCCTAGCCCTGTCCCCAGCCTCGGCCCGTGCCCCTGCCCCAGTCCCAGTCCTACCCCATCCCAGCCCCCAGCCCCAGCTCTGCCCTCAGCCCAGCCCCAGCCCCAGCCTGGCCCCAGCCCTGGCCCCGGCCCTGCCCCAGCCCAACCCCAGCCACAGCCCTGCCCCAGCCCTGGACCCAGCCCCAGCCCCAGCCCAGCCCTGCCCTGGACCCAGCCCCAGCCCAGCCACAGCCCCAGCCCCAGCCCAGCCCCAGCCCAGCCACAGCCACAGCCCAGCCCAGCCCTGGACCCAGCCCCAGTCGCAGGCCCTGCCCCAGCCCTACCCCTGCCCAGTCCCGGTCAATGCCCAGCCCCAGCCCTGCCCAGCCCCAGCCCCAGCCCTGCCCCAGCCCCGCCCTTGGCCCCAGCCTAGCCCCAGCCCCAGCCCAGCCCCTGCCCTGAACCCAGTCCCAGGCCCAGCCCTGCACCGAACCCAGCCCCAGCCCGGCCCCAGCCCTGCCCCAGCCCAGCCCTGCCCCGGCCCAGCCCCAGCCCTGCCCTCAGCCCCAGTCCCAGCCCCAGCCCTGCCCAAGCCTTGGTTCCAGCCCCAACCCCAGCCCTGCGCCAACCCAGCCCCACCCCAAGGCCCAGCCTCAAGCCTAGTCCTGCCCCAGCCCTGTCCCAATCCCCGCCCCAGCCTAGCCCCAGCCCCAGCCCAGCCCCTGCCCTGGACCCAGCGCCAGCCCCACCCAGCCGCATCCCCAGCCCAGGCCCAGCCCTGCCCCAGCCCAAGCCCCAGCCCAAGCCCCAGCCCAGCCCCAGCCCCAGCCCCAGCCCTGGACCCAGCCCCAGTCGCAGCCCCGGCCCCAGGCCAGCCCAAGCCCAGCCCCAGCCCCACCCTCAGCCCCAGCCCAGCTCCAGCCACAGCCCAGCCACAGCCCTGGACCTAGCCCCAGCGCAGCCCCAGCCACAGCCCAGCCCCCAGCCCCGGCCCTACCCCTGACCAGTCCCAGTCCATGCCCAGCCCCAGCCCTGCCCCACCCTCATCCCCAGCCCAGCCCCTGCCCCAGCCCGACCCCTGCCCAGTCCCGGTCCATGCCCAGCCCCAGCTCTGCACCAGCCCCGGCCCCACCCACAGCCCCAGCCCCAGCCCTGCCCAAGACTTGGTTCCAACTCCAGCCACAGCCCTGCCACAGCGCTGGACCCAGCCCCAGCCCAGCCCCAGCCCCAGCCCTGCCCTAGCCCAACCCCAGCCCTGGACCAAGCCCCACCCCTCAGCCGAACCCAGCCCCAGCCTGGCCCCAGCTATGCCCTAGCTCCAGCCCTAACCCTGTCCCCAGCCTCGGCCCGTGCCCCTGCCCCAGTCCCACTCCTGCCCCATCCCAGCCCCCAGCCCCACCCTCGGCCCCAGCCCAGCCCCTGCACCAGCCCTGCCCCGGCCCAGCCCCAGTCCCAGCCCAGCCCCAGCCCCACCCTCAGCCCCAGCCCAGCTCCAGCCCAGGTCCACCCACCGCACAGCCACAGCCCTGGACCCAGCCCCAGCCCAGCCCCATCCCCAGCCCTGCCCCAGCCCTGTCCTCAGCCCAGCCCCAGCCCCAGCCCCAGTCCTGCCCCAGCCCTGGACACAGCCCCACCCTGGACCCAGCCCCATCCCCAGCCCAGCTCCAGCCCTGCCCCAGCCTAGCCCCAGACCCAGTCCAGCCCCTGCCCTGGACCCAGTCCCAGCCCCAGCCCAGCCCCAGGCCAGCCCCAGCCCCACCCTGGACCCAGCCCCAGCCCTGCCCCAGCCCTGCCCCAGCTCTGGCCCCAGCCCCAGCCCTGCCCCAGTCCTGGACCCAGTCCCAGCCCCAGCCCTGCCCCAGTCCTGGACCCAGTCCCATCCCCAGCCCTGCCCCAGCCCTGCCCTCAGCCCAGCCCCAGCCCCAGCCCTGCCCAAGACTTGGTTCCAGCCCCAACCCCAGCCCTGCCCCAGACCCAGACCCAGCCCCAGCCCCAGCCCCAGCCCTACCCCAGCCTCAGTCCTGCCCCAGCCCCGGCCCCAGGCCTGACCTCAGCCCTGCCCCCAACCCAGCCCCAGCCCAAGGCCCAGCCTCCAGCCTACTCCTGCCCCAGCCCCGACCCCAACCCAGCCCCAGCCATGCCCCAACCTCAGTCCCAGCCCTATCCCAGGCCCAGCCCAGCCCCCAGCCCAGCTTCAGCCCCGGCCCCAGCCCTGCCGCAGCCCCAGTCCTAGCACAGCCCTGCCCTCAGCCCAGCCCCAGCCAAGCCCCACTCACGGCCCCATCCACGACCCCAGCCCAGCTCCAGCCCCAGCCCAGCCACAGCCTGAGCCCTTCCCCAGCCCCAGCCCTGCCCCAGCCCAGCCCCAGGCCCAGGGCAGCCCCTGCCCTGGACCCAGCCCCAGCCCAGCCCCGGCCCCAGCCAAGCCCTAGCCCAGGGCCAGCCCCACCCCCCGGCCCCATCCCCGGTCCCAGCCCAGCCCTAGCCCAGCCCTGCCCTCAGCCCAGCCCCAGGCCCGGACCCAGCCCCAGCCCTGAGCCGAACCCAGCCCCAGCCTGGCCCCAGCCTCGGCCCGTGCCCCTGCCCCAGTCCCAGTCCTACCCCATCCCAGCCCCCAGCCCCAGCCCTGCCCTCAGCCCAGCCCCAGCCCCAGCCTGGCCCCAGCCCTGGCCCCGGCCCTGCCCCAGCCCAACCCCAGCCACAGCCCTGCCCCAGCCCTGGACCCAGCCCCAGCCCCAGCCCAGCCCTGCCCTGGACCCAGCCCCAGCCCAGCCACAGCCCCAGCCCCAGCCCAGCCCCAGCCCAGCCCCAGCCCTGGACCCAGCCCCAGTCGCAGGCCCTGCCCCAGCCCTACCCCTGCCCAGTCCCGGTCCATGCCCAGCCCCAGCCCTGCCCAGCCCCAGCCCCAGCCCTGCCCCAGCCCCGCCCTTGGCCCCAGCCTAGCCCCAGCCCCAGCCCAGCCCCTGCCCTGAACCCAGTCCCAGTCCCAGCCCTGCACCGAACCCAGCCCCAGCCCGGCCCCAGCCCTGCCCCAGCCCAGCCCTGCCCCGGCCCATCCCCAGCCCTGCCCTCAGCCCCAGTCCCAGCCCCAGCCCTGCCCAAGCCTTGGTTCCAGCCCCAACCCCAGCCCTGCGCCAACCCAGCCCCACCCCAAGGCCCAGCCTCAAGCCTAGTCCTGCCCCAGCCCTGTCCCAATCCCCGCCCCAACCTAGCCCCAGCCCCAGCCCAGCCCCTGCCCTGGACCCAGCGCCAGCCCCACCCAGCCGCATCCCCAGCCCAGGCCCAGCCCTGCCCCAGCCCAAGCCCCAGCCCAAGCCCCAGCCCAGCCCCAGCCCGGGACCCAGCCCCAGTCGCAGCCCCGGCCCCAGGCCAGCCCAAGCCCAGCCCCAGCCCCACCCTCAGCCCCAGCCCAGCTCCAGCCACAGCCCAGCCACAGCCCTGGACCTAGCCCCAGCGCAGCCCCAGCCACAGCCCAGCCCCCAGCCCCGGCCCTACCCCTGACCAGTCCCGGTCCATGCCCAGCCCCAGCCCTGCCCCACCCTCATCCCCAGCCCAGCCCCTGCCCCAGCCCGACCCCTGCCCAGTCCCGGTCCATGCCCAGCCCCAGCTCTGCACCAGCCCCGGCCCCACCCACAGCCCCAGCCCCAGCCCTGCCCAAGACTTGGTTCCAACTCCAGCCACAGCCCTGCCACAGCCCTGGACCCAGCCCCAGCCCAGCCCCAGCCCCAGCCCCAGCCCTGCCCTAGCCCAACCCCAGCCCTGGACCAAGCCCCACCCCTCAGCCGAACCCAGCCCCAGCCTGGCCCCAGCTATGCCCTAGCTCCAGCCCTAACCCTGTCCCCAGCCTCGGCCCGTGCCCCTGCCCCAGTCCCACTCCTGCCCCATCCCAGCCCCCAGCCCCAGCCCTGCCCTCAGCCCAGCCCCAGACCCAGACTGGCCCCAGCCCTGTCCCGAGCCCCAGCCACAGCCCAGCCCCAGGCCCTGCCCCAGCCTAGCCACAGCCCTGCCCCAGCCCTGGCTCCAGCCCCAGCCCCAGCCCTGCCCTTGCCTTGGTTCCAGCCCCAGCCCCAGCCCTGCGCCAACCCAGCCCCAGCCCAAGGCCCAGCCTCAAGCCTAGTCCTGCCCCAGACCAAGCCCCAATCCAGCCCCAGCCCTACCCTTACCTCAGCCCTAGCCCCAGCCCTGTCCGCAGCCCCATCCCCAGCCCCACCCTCGCCACCAGCCCAGCCCCAGCCCCAACCTTGCCCCCAGCCCAGCCCCAGTTCCAGCCCTGCCCCAGCCCTGCCTCTGCCCCGGCCCCAGCCCCTGCCCCAGACTCGGCCCCAGCCCAACCCCAGCCCAGCCCCAACCCCAGCCCCGGCAACAGCCCTGCCCCAGCTCTGTCCCCAGCCCTGTCCCCAGGCCCAGCCCCAGCCTAGCCCCAGCCCTGCCCCAGCCCCAGCCCCTGGCCGGACCTCAGCCCTGCCCCAGCCCTGGCTCCTGCCCCAGCCCTGGCTCCAGCCCCAGCCCCAGCCCCAGCCCTGCCCAAGCCTTGGTTCCAGCCCCAGCCCCAGCCCTACACCAACCCAGCCCCAGCCCAAGGCCCAGTCTCAAGCCTAGTCCTGCCCCAGCCCTGGCCCCAATCCAGCCCCAGCCCTACCCCTACCTCAGCCCTAGCCCCAGCCCTGTCCGCAGCCCCAGCCCCAGCCCCACCCCACCCTCGCCATCAGCCCAGCCCCAGCCCCAACCTTGGACACAGCCCAGCCCCAGTTCCAGCCCTACCCCAGCCCTGCCCCTGCCCCAGCCCCAGCCCCGGCCCCAGACTCGGCCCCAGCCCAGCCCCAGGCATAGCCCTGCCCCAGTCCCCGCCTCAGCCCCACCCTCAGCCCCAGCCCATCTCCAGCCCCAGCCCAGCCCCAGCCCAAGCCCCAGCCCAACCCCAGCCACATCCCTGCCCCAGCCCTGGACCCAGCCCCAGCCCCAGCCCCACCCCTGGGCCCATCCCCGGCCCCAGCCCATCCCGAGCCCAGCCCTGTCCCAGCCCCAGCCCTAGCCCAGCCCTGCCCTGCCCCAGTCCCAGCCCCAGCCCCGGCCTCAGCCCAGTCCTAACCTAGCCCTTCCCCAGCCCCAGGCCTAGCCCAGCCGTGCCCTCAGCCCATCAACAGCCCCAGCCCAGCCCAGCCCCAGCCCCAGACCCATCCTGGCCCCAGCCCTGTCCCCAGCCCCAGCCCAGCCCAGCCCCAGGCCCAGCCCCAGCCTAGCCCCAGCCCTGCCCCAGCCCCAGCCCCAGCCCCTGGCCGGACCTCAGCCCTGCCCCAGCCCTGGCCCAGCTCCAGCCCCATCCTCAGCCCCAGCCCATCTCCAGCCACAGCCCAGCCCCAACCCCGGCCCCATCCCCAGCCCCAGCCCATCCCTAGCCCAGCCCTGTCCCAGCCCCAGCCCTAGCCCAGCCCTGCCCTGCCCCAGTCCCAGCCCCAGCCCCGGCCTCAGCCCTGCCCTCAGCCCCAGTCCCAGCCCCAGCCCTGCCCAAGCCTTGGTTCCAGCCCCAACCCCAGCCCTGCGCCAACCCAGCCCCACCCCAAGGCCCAGCCTCAAGCCTAGTCCTGCCCCAGCCCTGTCCCAATCCCCGCCCCAGCCTAGCCCCAGCCCCAGCCCAGCCCCTGCCCTGGACCCAGCGCCAGCCCCACCCAGCCGCATCCCCAGCCCAGGCCCAGCCCTGCCCCAGCCCAAGCCCCAGCCCAAGCCCCAGCCCAGCCCCAGCCCCAGCCCCAGCCCTGGACCCAGCCCCAGTCGCAGCCCCGGCCCCAGGCCAGCCCAAGCCCAGCCCCAGCCCCACCCTCAGCCCCAGCCCAGCTCCAGCCACAGCCCAGCCACAGCCCTGGACCTAGCCCCAGCGCAGCCCCAGCCACAGCCCAGCCCCCAGCCCCGGCCCTACCCCTGACCAGTCCCAGTCCATGCCCAGCCCCAGCCCTGCCCCACCCTCATCCCCAGCCCAGCCCCTGCCCCAGCCCGACCCCTGCCCAGTCCCGGTCCATGCCCAGCCCCAGCTCTGCACCAGCCCCGGCCCCACCCACAGCCCCAGCCCCAGCCCTGCCCAAGACTTGGTTCCAACTCCAGCCACAGCCCTGCCACAGCCCTGGACCCAGCCCCAGCCCAGCCCCAGCCCCAGCCCTGCCCTAGCCCAACCCCAGCCCTGGACCAAGCCCCACCCCTCAGCCGAACCCAGCCCCAGCCTGGCCCCAGCTATGCCCTAGCTCCAGCCCTAACCCTGTCCCCAGCCTCGGCCCGTGCCCCTGCCCCAGTCCCACTCCTGCCCCATCCCAGCCCCCAGCCCCACCCTCGGCCCCAGCCCAGCCCCTGCACCAGCCCTGCCCCGGCCCAGCCCCAGTCCCAGCCCAGCCCCAGCCCCACCCTCAGCCCCAGCCCAGCTCCAGCCCAGGTCCACCCACAGCACAGCCACAGCCCTGGACCCAGCCCCAGCCCAGCCCCATCCCCAGCCCTGCCCCAGCCCTGTCCTCAGCCCAGCCCCAGCCCCAGCCCCAGTCCTGCCCCAGCCCTGGACACAGCCCCACCCTGGACCCAGCCCCATCCCCAGCCCAGCTCCAGCCCTGCCCCAGCCTAGCCCCAGACCCAGTCCAGCCCCTGCCCTGGACCCAGTCCCAGCCCCAGCCCAGCCCCAGGCCAGCCCCAGCCCCACCCTGGACCCAGCCCCAGCCCTGCCCCAGCCCTGCCCCAGCTCTGGCCCCAGCCCCAGCCCTGCCCCAGTCCTGGACCCAGTCCCAGCCCCAGCCCTGCCCCAGTCCTGGACCCAGTCCCATCCCCAGCCCTGCCCCAGCCCTGCCCTCAGCCCAGCCCCAGCCCCAGCCCCAGCCCTGCCCAAGACTTGGTTCCAGCCCCAACCCCAGCCCTGCCCCAGACCCAGACCCAGCCCCAGCCCCAGCCCCAGCCCTACCCCAGCCTCAGTCCTGCCCCAGCCCCGGCCCCAGGCCTGACCTCAGCCCTGCCCCCAACCCAGCCCCAGCCCAATGCCCAGCCTCCAGCCTACTCCTGCCCCAGCCCCGGCCCCAACCCAGCCCCAGCCATGCCCCAACCTCAGTCCCAGCCCTATCCCAGGCCCAGCCCAGCCCCCAGCCCAGCTTCAGCCCCGGCCCCAGCCCTGCCGCAGCCCCAGTCCTAGCACAGCCCTGCCCTCAGCCCAGCCCCAGCCAAGCCCCACTCACGGCCCCATCCACGACCCCAGCCCAGCTCCAGCCCCAGCCCAGCCACAGCCCGAGCCCTTCCCCAGCCCCAGCCCTGCCCCAGCCCAGCCCCAGGCCCAGGGCAGCCCCTGCCCTGGACCCAGCCCCAGCCCAGCCCCGGCCCCCAGCCAAGCCCTAGCCCAGGGCCAGCCCCACCCCCGGCCCCATCCCCGGTCCCAGCCCAGCCCTAGCCCAGCCCTGCCCTCAGCCCAGCCCCAGGCCCGGACCCAGCCCCAGCCCTGAGCCGAACCCAGCCCCAGCCTGGCCCCAGCCTCGGCCCCTGCCCCTGCCCCAGTCCCAGTCCTACCCCATCCCAGCCCCCAGCCCCAGCCCTGCCCTCAGCCCAGCCCCAGCCCCAGCCTGGCCCCAGCCCTGGCCCCGGCCCTGCCCCAGCCCAACCCCAGCCACAGCCCTGCCCCAGCCCTGGACCCAGCCCCAGCCCCAGCCCAGCCCTGCCCTGGACCCAGCCCCAGCCCAGCCACAGCCCCAGCCCCAGCCCAGCCCCAACCCAGCCCCAGCCCTGGACCCAGCCCCAGTCGCAGGCCCTGCCCCAGCCCTACCCCTGCCCAGTCCCGGTCCATGCCCAGCCCCAGCCCTGCCCAGCCCCAGCCCCAGCCCTGCCCCAGCCCCGCCCTTGGCCCCAGCCTAGCCCCAGCCCCAGCCCAGCCCCTGCCCTGAACCCACTCCCAGCCCCAGCCCTGCACCGAACCCAGCCCCAGCCCGGCCCCAGCCCTGCCCCAGCCCAGCCCTGCCCCGGCCCATCCCCAGCCCTGCCCTCAGCCCCAGTCCCAGCCCCAGCCCTGCCCAAGCCTTGGTTCCAGCCCCAACCCCAGCCCTGCGCCAACCCAGCCCCACCCCAAGGCCCAGCCTCAAGCCTAGTCCTGCCCCAGCCCTGTCCCAATCCCCGCCCCAGCCTAGCCCCAGCCCCAGCCCAGCCCCTGCCCTGGACCCAGCGCCAGCCCCACCCAGCCGCATCCCCAGCCCAGGCCCAGCCCTGCCCCAGCCCAAGCCCCAGCCCAAGCCCCAGCCCAGCCCCAGCCCGGGACCCAGCCCCAGTCGCAGCCCCGGCCCCAGGCCAGCCCAAGCCCAGCCCCAGCCCCACCCTCAGCCCCAGCCCAGCTCCAGCCACAGCCCAGCCACAGCCCTGGACCTAGCCCCAGCGCAGCCCCAGCCACAGCCCAGCCCCCAGCCCCGGCCCTACCCCCTGACCAGTCCCGGTCCATGCCCAGCCCCAGCCCTGCCCCACCCTCATCCCCAGCCCAGCCCCTGCCCCAGCCCGACCCCTGCCCAGTCCCGGTCCATGCCCAGCCCCAGCTCTGCACCAGCCCCGGCCCCACCCACAGCCCCAGCCCCAGCCCTGCCCAAGACTTGGTTCCAACTCCAGCCACAGCCCTGCCACAGCCCTGGACCCAGCCCCAGCCCAGCCCCAGCCCCAGCCCCAGCCCCAGCCCTGCCCTAGCCCAACCCCAGCCCTGGACCAAGCCCCACCCCTCAGCCGAACCCAGCCCCAGCCTGGCCCCAGCTATGCCCTAGCTCCAGCCCTAACCCTGTCCCCAGCCTCGGCCCGTGCCCCTGCCCCAGTCCCACTCCTGCCCCATCCCAGCCCCCAGCCCCAGCCCTGCCCTCAGCCCAGCCCCAGACCCAGCCTGGCCCCAGCCCTGTCCCGAGCCCCAGCCACAGCCCAGCCCCAGGCCCTGCCCCAGCCTAGCCACAGCCCTGCCCCAGCCCTGGCTCCAGCCCCAGCCCCAGCCCTGCCCTTGCCTTGGTTCCAGCCCCAGCCCCAGCCCTGCGCCAACCCAGCCCCAGCCCAAGGCCCAGCCTCAAGCCTAGTCCTGCCCCAGACCAAGCCCCAATCCAGCCCCAGCCCTACCCTTACCTCAGCCCTAGCCCCAGCCCTGTCCGCAGCCCCATCCCCAGCCCCACCCTCGCCACCAGCCCAGCCCCAGCCCCAACCTTGCCCCCAGCCCCAGCCCCAGTTCCAGCCCTGCCCCAGCCCTGCCTCTGCCCCGGCCCCCAGCCCCTGCCCCAGACTCGGCCCCAGCCCAACCCCAGCCCAGCCCCAACCCCAGCCCCGGCAACAGCCCTGCCCCAGCTCTGTCCCCAGCCCTGTCCCCAGGCCCAGCCCCAGCCTAGCCCCAGCCCTGCCCCAGCCCCAGCCCCTGGCCGGACCTCAGCCCTGCCCCAGCCCTGGCTCCTGCCCCAGCCCTGGCTCCAGCCCCAGCCCCAGCCCCAGCCCTGCCCAAGCCTTGGTTCCAGCCCCAGCCCCAGCCCTACACCAACCCAGCCCCAGCCCAAGGCCCAGTCTCAAGCCTAGTCCTGCCCCAGCCCTGGCCCCAATCCAGCCCCAGCCCTACCCCTACCTCAGCCCTAGCCCCAGCCCTGTCCGCAGCCCCAGCCCCAGCCCCACCCCACCCTCGCCATCAGCCCAGCCCCAGCCCCAACCTTGGACACAGCCCAGCCCCAGTTCCAGCCCTACCCCAGCCCTGCCCCTGCCCCAGCCCCAGCCCCGGCCCCAGACTCGGCCCCAGCCCAGCCCCAGGCATAGCCCTGCCCCAGTCCCCGCCTCAGCCCCACCCTCAGCCCCAGCCCATCTCCAGCCCCAGCCCAGCCCCAGCCCAAGCCCCAGCCCAACCCCAGCCACATCCCTGCCCCAGCCCTGGACCCAGCCCCAGCCCCAGCCCCACCCCCTGGGCCCATCCCCGGCCCCAGCCCATCCCGAGCCCAGCCCTGTCCCAGCCCCAGCCCTAGCCCAGCCCTGCCCTGCCCCAGTCCCAGCCCCAGCCCCGGCCTCAGCCCAGTCCTAACCTAGCCCTTCCCCAGCCCCAGGCCTAGCCCAGCCGTGCCCTCAGCCCATCAACAGCCCCAGCCCAGCCCAGCCCCAGCCCCAGACCCATCCTGGCCCCAGCCCTGTCCCCAGCCCCAGCCCAGCCCAGCCCCAGGCCCAGCCCCAGCCTAGCCCCAGCCCTGCCCCAGCCCCAGCCCCAGCCCCTGGCCGGACCTCAGCCCTGCCCCAGCCCTGGCCCAGCTCCAGCCCCATCCTCAGCCCCAGCCCATCTCCAGCCACAGCCCAGCCCCAACCCCGGCCCCATCCCCAGCCCCAGCCCATCCCTAGCCCAGCCCTGTCCCAGCCCCAGCCCTAGCCCAGCCCTGCCCTGCCCCAGTCCCAGCCCCAGCCCCGGCCTCAGCCCAGTCCTAACCTAGCCCTGCCCCAGCCCCAGGCCTAGCCCAGCCGTGCCCTCAGCCCAGCCCCAGCCCCAGGCCCAGCCCCAGCCTAGCCCCAGCCCTGCCCCAGCCCCAGCCCCAGCACCTGGCCGGACCTCAGCCCTGCCCCAGCCCTGCCTCCTGCCCCAGCCCTGGCTCCAGCCTTAGCCCCAGCCCTGCCCAAGCCTTGGTTCCAGCCCCAGCCCCAGCCCTGCACCAACCCAGCCCCAGCCCAAGGCCCAGCCTCAAGCCTAGTCCTGCCCCAGCCCTGGCCCCAATCCAGCCCCAGCCCTACTCCTACCTCAGCCCTAGCCTCAGCCCTGTCCACAGCCCCAGCCCCAGCCCCAGCCCCACCCTCGCCACCAGCCCAGCCCCAGCCCCAACCTTGGCCCTAGCCCAGCCCCAGTTCCAGCCCTGCCCCTGCCCCGGCCCCAGCCCCGGCCCCAGACTCGGCCCCAGCCCAGCCACAGGCCTAGCCCTGCCCCAGTCCCCCGCCTAAGACCCAGCCGCAGCCCCAGCCCTGTGCCAGCCCTACCCCAGCCCAGCCCCGGTCCCAGCCGAGCCCAAGCCCCAGCCCTGCCCTGGACCCAGCTCCAGCCCCACCCCAGCCTCACCCCCAGCCCAGGCCCATCCGTGCCCCCAGCCCAGCCCCAGCCCCGGCCTCAGCCCAGCCCTAACCTAGCCCTGCCCCAGCCCCAGGCCTATCCCAGCCGTGCCCTCAGCCCAGCCCCAGCCCCAGCCCAGCCCAGCCCAGCCCCAGGACCAGCCCCAGCCTAGCCCCAGCCCTGCCCCAGCCCCAGCCCCTGGCCGGACCTCAGCCCTGCCCCAGCCCTGGCTCCTGCCCCAGCCCTGGCTCCAGCCCCAGCCCCAGCCCTGCCCAAGCCTTGGTTCTAGCCCCAGCCCCAGCCCTGCACCAACCCAGCCCAGCCCAAGGCGCAGCCTCAAGCCTAGTCCTGCCCCAGCCCTGGCCCAATCCAGCCCCAGCCCTACCCCTACCTCAGCCCTAGCCCCAGCCCTGTCCGCAGCCCCAGTCCCAGCCCCACCCCACCCTCGCCATCAGCCCAGCCCCAGCCCCAACCTTGGACACAGCCCAGCCCCAGTTCCAGCCCTACCCCAGCCCTGCCCCTGCCCCGGCCCCAGCCCCGGCCCCAGACTCGGCCCCAGCCCAGCCCCAGGCCTAGCCCTTTCCCAGTCCCCGCCCCAGCCCCACCCTCAGCCCCAGCCCATCTCCAGCCCCAGCCCAGCCCCAGCCCCAGCCCCAGCCCAACCCCAGCCACATCCCTGCCCCAGCCCTGGACCCAGCTTCAGCCCCAGCCCCACCCCCCGGCCCCATCCCCGGCCCCAGCCCATCCCTAGCCCAGCCCTGTCCCAGCCCCAGCCCTAGCCCAGCCCTGCCCTGCCCCAGTCCCAGTGATGCCGAATTTTGCCCCAAAAGGCAAGAATAACTGCCTAAGAGACTCAGTTTAAGTCAGATAGACAGGAGGTATTTTATTAGCAACGCGTTGGAGAAATCACTAAATGGATTTCTACCTTTCCCGTAACAAAAGCATGTCTTTTATACAGTTTTGGATGTGGTATTGCATCACATAATCATATCTCAGCATACATATTCATAAGAGGCGTGGTGTAGGCGGAGCGTGGGCGGGGACATCTCTTTTGAGGATCCTCTTGGTGGTCATTCCAGTAGCCTTCATCATGGGCAGGGGTCTTCTGATGAGTCTTCCTCTCTTAAACTTTTGAACCCTTTCCTAATTTGGTCAATTCCCGGTGTGCCTGGCTTAGTTTTACTGACTGGACAAGGCTGTTAGGGTCAGTTTGACCTTTCTGGTTCTGAATCATGCTCACTTCGTCAGCCCTTATCACTTATCTCCTTTTTCTGTCACAGTGTCCCAGGCCTCAGCTGATTTATTACTCTATGTGGTTTGTGCTCCCTTCCATTGCTTCACATTCTCGAAAGCTATCTGTTTTGGGGGCTTTCATTTCCCCCCTTTTTTCTTATAACTTACGAATTCTTTCGTCAAATTCTAATCCAATAGGGCTCTGATATGCTCGTACCATAGCCCAAACCATTTGGGTCCTTTTCATTATGATTCTTAGTCTCCACCACATACAAATATTTGTGAGAGTTAATAGTAACAGAACTACAATTACTATTAGTATTGGGTGCACCAGATAGTTGAAGACCTGTGTAGCTGTTGGGGAGTATCCTGTAAAGATGTCCCACCAATGATGCTGGCCTACTTGTTCTACTTTGGTCAGGACATCTGTTATTTTTTCTGAATTATGTTCTACCTGCCATACCATTCGTTTAGTCGTTTGATTCACCTGTTGCACCAATTTCTTCTCTTTAGGATGTGCGAGCATCGCTTTAAGAATTTTGAAGTCCATCCCTATTTGTAATTTCGGTATCTCTTGATATAGGTTAAAATCTGCGTTAATTAGCTGTTGAGTAGTTATTGGGACAGTATAGTGAAAATCACAACCCACTATTTTGGTGAAGTTGCACACACAGAAGTTAGTATTGTTAGTCTCCTCTTGGCAATTATCTATAGTGACGTTGTCACAAGCTGTCCTCACGCAAGCACACCCATTCCCTATATAGTAAACTTGTGATTGTGTTCTATTATGTGAAAGCATTTCAAAGGTACATACACTATTTTCGACATCTAAGCATAAATCTTCTGCTTCTACTACAGCGTTTTCGCAAACATAGCCTAATTGTCCTCTAGGAATACATGCCTCTGTGCTAACTGATTGCCATCTATTTTTGGTATAATCATAACTGGCCCAGACATTGTGGTCTATTGGTCTGACAATGACATGTTGATGTATTGTCCCTAGAGTGAGGATAGGAAAGATAGCTCTTTCTTCTGCCTTACTGATGGTGAGGACATAGGCTTCAATGTGATCTCGTTGAGGCTCATAAGTGAAATTTACTAATTGCCACCAGGCTTGGTGGTCCTTCTCAAATTGTGTAGTATGATTGTCCTTTTAATATTGTTTCCCTTATTTCTTGAGGTAATGTACCTGACATTCCCTCTCTCTATTATTCCTGCCGCTACTGATTGTACCCATTGTTGTGTCTGAGAGCATTGGATAGCGAGTGCAATGTCTCTACTAAGTTCCCCTGTATAATCAGCGAGCTTCACAAAATCCTCTGCAGTATGGTTTGCTACCATGGTCAGTAATTTTACTACTAGCGATTGCGTTTCTGCTAATGTAAGCACAGATGAACTCAGGGGCACTTTGAGTTTTCCTAAGTTGGTGGTGACAGTACTCAATTTGTTCACCAATACCTCTTGATCCACTACATTCAGTATTCCAAATCCAGTGCCGACCCATCCACTTATATCTCTTTGCGCCCGTCTGTGATAAGAACCTAGTTGCCAGCCATGCATTCCATCCCTTAAGGCTTTGCTGTATAAATGGTCGGCAATCCTTCTGCAAATGCGTAACATCGGTGTGAATGTTCATCTGCACCTTTTTCAGGGAATAAGTGGGGTCTAACAATAATTTTAGTTCGTTAGATCTTATCACTTGAGGCCCTATAAAGGTTAGGTTATGTACTACTTTACATTCCACCGGTAGAGTGGTTTCTTGGGGCAAGTCTAAATCTGGATACAATGGGATCACGTCCCCCGGTAATTGCACCTTATATTCGACAGCATGCCCAAGGAAGCTAAAACCCCGTTCCAGCATTTTCAACTGTCTTTCGCATACGAACGACATTGACTGATCCAATCTAAATGCCATCTCACACAGTGCTTTCCCTTCCTCAGGACCATTAGATGCTACGATCTTTCCCGCAGGAAAGAGAAGAGGGTGTAGGTCAAGGGTTATGTTTTGGGGATGTAGTTCCCCAAGCGAATCTTCTCTATAAATTACCGAGTTATGGGGTTGTAATCCGGGTGGATCTTCCCCTGAAGTCACTCCACTGGCATGAAATTGGACCCTTTTGCTGGACCCAGACAGTGGGCTTGCCCATTTTCACTGGACTAAAGGTAATTAGGTTATGTTTAGAGGCTGGCATCAAGGGTCGAATTGTTAATACTAGCCGCCTTGTGTTTTCCTTCCACTGGGTCAAGCTCTCGACACCCAATTTGGATTTGATCACCCTTGTATGCTACCATGGAGGGCTGATGCCATACTTTACTCATGTATGGCTGATTGTTACGTAAGGCATAAACCTCGAAATAGGGTCCCTTCTTTCCCCTCTCCAGGTGGATACACTGGTGTGCATGAGACCATGGGGTCTATTGGGGCAGAGCCTTGGGGAAGAGCTATACTTATCGAGAGTCCAATGATCAGAGTTGTAAATGTTTGAGGTGGAGTCAGGATCATGACGTCTGCTCCTCTGGTTTGTTCTCCGGAGCTTTCTTGACTCGTGAATAATGGATCCACGTAGGTCGCTCCTTGATTCGAACTGCGGTGAAGGTAGTCAGCAGCACTTGGAAAGGTCCTTCCCACTTCTCTTGTAGGGGTTTCACTAAAAGATTCTTAACATACACCCAATCCCCAGGATTAAACGAATGCAATTTACAATCAGGTTGTTTAGGTTGGTGCTCTATCACCACAGTAGCATTTTTGTCAAACTGTTTTCCCACCGTAATTACATAATCATAAATGTACTGATCACCGATTTGGCCTATAGCGTCCCCATTCACGACTTGCATAGCATAAGGTCTACCGTACAAAATTTCAAATGGGCTTAACTTTTCTTTTGATCTTGGTTTGACTCTCAGCCTCAGTAGAGCAATAGGCAGAGCTTGATACCACTGCAAATTAGTCTCCTGACATATTTTGGCAATTTGCTGTTTAATAAGGTGATTCATCTTTTCCACTTGCCCACTGGCCTGTGGACGGTAAGGCGTGTGTAATTGCCATTTGATTTGTAATGCTTTGCTTATTGCTCTCACTGCTTTTGCACAGAAATGTGTACCCCCTATCCGAAGAAATGTTCTTCGGTACCCACCAAACCGTGGAATAATTTCATTCAACAGTACTTTAGTTACTTCTCTTTCCTTATTTGTCCTGCAAGGGAATGCTTCAGGCCACCCAGAAAACGTATCAGTTAATACCAACAAAATACTGAAACCCCCCTTTTCTTGGGAGTTCAGAAAAATCAATTTGCCATACTTCACCTGGGAATTTACCTCGATTTATGGCTCCTTGGTGTACCTTGGTTCCCGTATTCGGGTTGTTTTTCAGACACCGCTCGCACTGGGATGTAACGTGTTTTATAGTAGTAAATAATTTTGGTCCTGCTATCCTGGTTTGCAAATATTGGTGAAGCGAATCTAGGCCCCAATGGGCCTTCTCATGTTCTGCCTTTACAAACTGCCACATCACGTTTCCTGGTATTACTAACTGTCCTGTTTCCAATTGACCCCAACCATTTTCTAATATTTTGCCCTTCCTTCTTCGAATCCACCTATGATCTGATTCCTGGTAATCTGGCTGGATGTTTGTATCCAGCTCTCCTGGTATTAGGGCCGTTATTTTCACTTCCCTAGTCCTCATGGCAGCCAATTTAGCTTCTGTATCTGCCTTCCTATTCCCTATTTCTGGAATAGTGTTACCTTTCAAATGTCCCTTACAATGCATTATGGCCCCAGCCCTACACAGGCCCCAGCTCTGTCCCCAGCCCCAGCCACAGCCCAGCCCCAGCCCTGGACCCAGTCACAGCTCCAGCCCTGTCCCAGTCCCCGACCCAGTCCCAGCCCCAGCCCAGCCCCAGCCCTGCCCCAGCCCCAGCCCCAGCCCAGCCCCAGTTACAGCCCAGCCCCCGCCCTGGACCCAGCCCCAGCCCCAGCCCAGCCCCAGCCCCAGCCCAGACCCTGCCACAGCCCAGCCCCAGCCGTGGAGCCAGCCCCAACGACAGCCCCACCCCTTGCCTCAGCCCTGGCCCCAGCCCAGCCCCAGCCCCGTCCCTGACCCCAGCCCAGCCCCCAGCCCCAGCCTAGCTCCAGCCCTGCCCCACCCCTGGCCCCATCCCCGGCCCCAGCCGAGCCCTAGCCCAGCCCTGCCCTCAGCCCAGCCCCAGACCAGCCGCAGCCCTGCCCCCTGCCCCAGCCCCAGTCCTGCCCCATCCCAGCCCCCATCCCCAGCCCTGCCGCAGCCCTGTCCCTCAGCCACAGCCCTGGCCCCAGCCCTGTCCCGAGCCCAGCCCTGCCCCATCCCTGCCCCTAGGCCCAGCCCCAGCCCCCATCCCTGCCCCTAGCCCAGTCCCAGCCCCAGCCCCAGCCCTGCCCCTAGCCCAGTCCCGGCCCCAGCATAGCCTAACCCTAACCCTAACCCTAACCTTAACCCTAACCCTGCCCCAGCCCCAGCCCCCACCTCGGCTCCAGCCCAGCGCTAGCCCAGCCCTGCCCCCAGCCCCAGCACAGCCCAGGCCCCAGGCCCTAGGCCCAGCCCAGCTCCATTCCCCAGCCCCTGCCCCAGCCCTGCCCTCACCCCAGTCCCCAGCCCGGCCCCAGCCCTGCCCCAGCCCCAGTCCTGTCCCAGACCCAGCCCCAGCCCTGCCCCAGCCCCAGTCCCACCCCAGCCCTGACCCCAACCCTAGTCCCAACCCTGCCCAAGACTTGGTTCCAGCCCTGGGCCCCAGCCCTGTCCACAACCCCAGCCCTGCCCCAACCCTAGTCCTGCCCCAGCCC
>NW_027143393.1:0-62901 GCF_026170545.1 Melanerpes formicivorus
GATCCTTAGAATTCTTCCCTACCTTATTCCTGTGCTGAGATACAGGCTGCTCCAACCTGCTGTAAAATGCTTGATTTCGAGAGTGAGCGAAACTAATGAAAACATTGTTGGGGTAAAAACCTAAAGGGAAAGACCTAGCACCAAATCCAATTTGCCATCTGATCTAACTTCTGGAGGCAGTCAAAATGATCCTTAGAATTCTTCCCTACCTTATTCCTGTGCTGAGATACAGGCTGCTCCAACCTGCTGTAAAATGCTTGATTTCGAGAGTGAGCGAAACTAATGAAAACATTGTTGGGGTAAAACCTAAAGGGAAAGACCTAGCACCAAATCCAATTTGCCATCTGATCTAACTTCTGGAGGCAGTCAAAATGATCCTTAGAATTCTTCCCTACCTTATTCCTGTGCTGAGATACAGGCTGCTCCAACCTGCTGTAAAATGCTTGATTTCGAGAGTGAGCGAAACTAATGAAAACATTGTTGGGGTAAAACCTAAAGGGAAAGACCTAGCACCAAATCCAATTTGCCATCTGATCTAACTTCTGGAGGCAGTCAAAATGATCCTTAGAATTCTTCCCTACCTTATTCCTGTGCTGAGATACAGGCTGCTCCAACCTGCTGTAAAATGCTTGATTTCGAGAGTGAGCGAAACTAATGAAAACATTGTTGGGGTAAAACCTAAAGGGAAAGACCTAGCACCAAATCCAATTTGCCATCTGATCTAACTTCTGGAGGCAGTCAAAATGATCCTTAGAATTCTTCCCTACCTTATTCCTGTGCTGAGATACAGGCTGCTCCAATCTGCTGTAAAATGCTTGATTTCGAGAGTGAGCGAAACTAATGAAAACATTGTTGGGGTAAAACCTAAAGGGAAAGACCTAGCACCAAATCCAATTTGCCATCTGATCTAACTTCTGGAGGCAGTCAAAATGATCCTTAGAATTCTTCCCTACCTTATTCCTGTGCTGAGATACAGGCTGCTCCAACCTGCTGTAAAATGCTTGATTTCGAGAGTGAGCGAAACTAATGAAAACATTGTTGGGGTAAAACCTAAAGGGAAAGACCTAGCACCAAATCCAATTTGCCATCTGATCTAACTTCTGGAGGCAGTCAAAATGATCCTTAGAATTCTTCCCTACCTTATTCCTGTGCTGAGATACAGGCTGCTCCAACCTGCTGTAAAATGCTTGATTTCGAGAGTGAGCGAAACTAATGAAAACATTGTTGGGGTAAAACCTAAAGGGAAAGACCTAGCACCAAATCCAATTTGCCATCTGATCTAACTTCTGGAGGCAGTCAAAATGATCCTTAGAATTCTTCCCTACCTTATTCCTGTGCTGAGATACAGGCTGCTCCAACCTGCTGTAAAATGCTTGATTTCGAGAGTGAGCGAAACTAATGAAAACATTGTTGGGGTAAAAACCTAAAGGGAAAGGCCTAGCACCAAATCCAATTTGCCATCTGATCTAACTTCTGGAGGCAGTCAAAATGAGTATTTGAATTCTTCCCTACCTTATTCCTGTGCTGAGATACAGGCTGCTCCAACCTGCTGTAAAATGCTTGATTTCGAGAGTGAGCGAAACTAATGAAAACATTGTTGGGGTAAAACCTAAAGGGAAAGACCTAGCACCAAATCCAATTTGCCATCTGATCTAACTTCTGGAGGCAGTCAAAATGATCCTTAGAATTCTTCCCTACCTTATTCCTGTGCTGAGATACAGGCTGCTCCAACCTGCTGTAAAATGCTTGATTTCGAGAGTGAGCGAAACTAATGAAAACATTGTTGGGGTAAAACCTAAAGGGAAAGACCTAGCACCAAATCCAATTTGCCATCTGATCTAACTTCTGGAGGCAGTCAAAATGAGTATTTGAATTCTTCCCTACCTTATTCCTGTGCTGAGATACAGGCTGCTCCAACCTGCTGTAAAATGCTTGATTTCGAGAGTGAGCGAAACTAATGAAAACATTGTTGGGGTAAAACCTAAAGGGAAAGACCTAGCACCAAATCCAATTTGCCATCTGATCTAACTTCTGGAGGCAGTCAAAATGAGTATTTGAATTCTTCCCTACCTTATTCCTGTGCTGAGATACAGGCTGCTCCAACCTGCTGTAAAATGCTTGATTTCGAGAGTGAGCGAAACTAATGAAAACATTGTTGGGGTAAAACCTAAAGGGAAAGACCTAGCACCAAATCCAATTTGCCATCTGATCTAACTTCTGGAGGCAGTCAAAATGATCCTTAGAATTCTTCCCCTACCTTATTCCTGTGCTGAGATACAGGCTGCTCCAATCTGCTGTAAAATGCTTGATTTCGAGAGTGAGCGAAACTAATGAAAACATTGTTGGGGTAAAACCTAAAGGGAAAGACCTAGCACCAAAATCCAATTTGCCATCTGATCTAACTTCTGGAGGCAGTCAAAATGATCCTTAGAATTCTTCCCTACCTTATTCCTGTGCTGAGATACAGGCTGCTCCAACCTGCTGTAAAATGCTTGATTTCGAGAGTGAGCGAAACTAATGAAAACATTGTTGGGGTAAAACCTAAAGGGAAAGACCTAGCACCAAATCCAATTTGCCATCTGATCTAACTTCTGGAGGCAGTCAAAATGAGTATTTGAATTCTTCCCTACCTTATTCCTGTGCTGAGATACAGGCTGCTCCAACCTGCTGTAAAATGCTTGATTTCGAGAGTGAGCGAAACTAATGAAAACATTGTTGGGGTAAAACCTAAAGGGAAAGGACCTAGCACCAAATCCAATTTGCCATCTGATCTAACTTCTGGAGGCAGTCAAAATGATCCCTAGAATTCTTCCCTACCTTATTCCTGTGCTGAGATACAGGCTGCTCCAACCTGCTGTAAAATGCTTGATTTCGAGAGTGAGCGAAACTAATGAAAACATTGTTGGGGTAAAACCTAAAGGGAAAGACCTAGCACCAAATCCAATTTGCCATCTGATCTAACTTCTGGAGGCAGTCAAAATGATCCTTAGAATTCTTCCCTACCTTATTCCTGTGCTGAGATACAGGCTGCTCCAACCTGCTGTAAAATGCTTGATTTCGAGAGTGAGCGAAACTAATGAAAACATTGTTGGGGTAAAACCTAAAGGGAAAGACCTAGCACCAAATCCAATTTGCCATCTGATCTAACTTCTGGAGGCAGTCAAAATGATCCTTAGAATTCTTCCCTACCTTATTCCTGTGCTGAGATACAGGCTGCTCCAATCTGCTGTAAAATGCTTGATTTCGAGAGTGAGCGAAACTAATGAAAACATTGTTGGGGTAAAACCTAAAGGGAAAGACCTAGCACCAAATCCAATTTGCCATCTGATCTAACTTCTGGAGGCAGTCAAAATGATCCTTAGAATTCTTCCCTACCTTATTCCTGTGCTGAGATACAGGCTGCTCCAACCTGCTGTAAAATGCTTGATTTCGAGAGTGAGCGAAACTAATGAAAACATTGTTGGGGTAAAACCTAAAGGGAAAGACCTAGCACCAAATCCAATTTGCCATCTGATCTAACTTCTGGAGGCAGTCAAAATGATCCTTAGAATTCTTCCCTACCTTATTCCTGTGCTGAGATACAGGCTGCTCCAACCTGCTGTAAAATGCTTGATTTCGAGAGTGAGCGAAACTAATGAAAACATTGTTGGGGTAAAACCTAAAGGGAAAGACCTAGCACCAAATCCAATTTGCCATCTGATCTAACTTCTGGAGGCAGTCAAAATGATCCTTAGAATTCTTCCCTACCTTATTCCTGTGCTGAGATACAGGCTGCTCCAACCTGCTGTAAAATGCTTGATTTCGAGAGTGAGCGAAACTAATGAAAACATTGTTGGGGTAAAACCTAAAGGGAAAGACCTAGCACCAAATCCAATTTGCCATCTGATCTAACTTCTGGAGGCAGTCAAAATGATCCTTAGAATTCTTCCCTACCTTATTCCTGTGCTGAGATACAGGCTGCTCCAACCTGCTGTAAAATGCTTGATTTCGAGAGTGAGCGAAACTAATGAAAACATTGTTGGGGTAAAACCTAAAGGGAAAGACCTAGCACCAAATCCAATTTGCCATCTGATCTAACTTCTGGAGGCAGTCAAAATGATCCTTAGAATTCTTCCCTACCTTATTCCTGTGCTGAGATACAGGCTGCTCCAACCTGCTGTAAAATGCTTGATTTCGAGAGTGAGCGAAACTAATGAAAACATTGTTGGGGTAAAACCTAAAGGGAAAGACCTAGCACCAAATCCAATTTGCCATCTGATCTAACTTCTGGAGGCAGTCAAAATGATCCTTAGAATTCTTCCCTACCTTATTCCTGTGCTGAGATACAGGCTGCTCCAACCTGCTGTAAAATGCTTGATTTCGAGAGTGAGCGAAACTAATGAAAACATTGTTGGGGTAAAACCTAAAGGGAAAGACCTAGCACCAAATCCAATTTGCCCATCTGATCTAACTTCTGGAGGCAGTCAAAATGATCCTTAGAATTCTTCCCTACCTTATTCCTGTGCTGAGATACAGGCTGCTCCAACCTGCTGTAAAATGCTTGATTTCGAGAGTGAGCGAAACTAATGAAAACATTGTTGGGGTAAAACCTAAAGGGAAAGACCTAGCACCAAATCCAATTTGCCATCTGATCTAACTTCTGGAGGCAGTCAAAATGATCCTTAGAATTCTTCCCTACCCTTATTCCTGTGCTGAGATACAGGCTGCTCCAACCTGCTGTAAAATGCTTGATTTCGAGAGTGAGCGAAACTAATGAAAACATTGTTGGGGTAAAACCTAAAGGGAAAGACCTAGCACCAAATCCAATTTGCCATCTGATCTAACTTCTGGAGGCAGTCAAAATGATCCTTAGAATTCTTCCCTACCTTATTCCTGTGCTGAGATACAGGCTGCTCCAATCTGCTGTAAAATGCTTGATTTCGAGAGTGAGCGAAACTAATGAAAACATTGTTGGGGTAAAACCTAAAGGGAAAGACCTAGCACCAAATCCAATTTGCCATCTGATCTAACTTCTGGAGGCAGTCAAAATGATCCTTAGAATTCTTCCCTACCTTATTCCTGTGCTGAGATACAGGCTGCTCCAACCTGCTGTAAAATGCTTGATTTCGAGAGTGAGCGAAACTAATGAAAACATTGTTGGGGTAAAACCTAAAGGGAAAGACCTAGCACCAAATCCAATTTGCCATCTGATCTAACTTCTGGAGGCAGTCAAAATGATCCTTAGAATTCTTCCCTACCTTATTCCTGTGCTGAGATACAGGCTGCTCCAACCTGCTGTAAAATGCTTGATTTCGAGAGTGAGCGAAACTAATGAAAACATTGTTGGGGTAAAACCTAAAGGGAAAGACCTAGCACCAAATCCAATTTGCCATCTGATCTAACTTCTGGAGGCAGTCAAAATGATCCTTAGAATTCTTCCCTACCTTATTCCTGTGCTGAGATACAGGCTGCTCCAACCTGCTGTAAAATGCTTGATTTCGAGAGTGAGCGAAACTAATGAAAACATTGTTGGGGGTAAAACCTAAAGGGAAAGACCTAGCACCAAATCCAATTTGCCATCTGATCTAACTTCTGGAGGCAGTCAAAATGATCCTTAGAATTCTTCCCTACCTTATTCCTGTGCTGAGATACAGGCTGCTCCAACCTGCTGTAAAATGCTTGATTTCGAGAGTGAGCGAAACTAATGAAAACATTGTTGGGGTAAAACCTAAAGGGAAAGACCTAGCACCAAATCCAATTTGCCATCTGATCTAACTTCTGGAGGCAGTCAAAATGATCCTTAGAATTCTTCCCTACCTTATTCCTGTGCTGAGATACAGGCTGCTCCAACCTGCTGTAAAATGCTTGATTTCGAGAGTGAGCGAAACTAATGAAAACATTGTTGGGGTAAAACCTAAAGGGAAAGACCTAGCACCAAATCCAATTTGCCATCTGATCTAACTTCTGGAGGCAGTCAAAATGATCCTTAGAATTCTTCCCTACCTTATTCCTGTGCTGAGATACAGGCTGCTCCAATCTGCTGTAAAATGCTTGATTTCGAGAGTGAGCGAAACTAATGAAAACATTGTTGGGGTAAAACCTAAAGGGAAAGACCTAGCACCAAATCCAATTTGCCATCTGATCTAACTTCTGGAGGCAGTCAAAATGATCCTTAGAATTCTTCCCTACCTTATTCCTGTGCTGAGATACAGGCTGCTCCAACCTGCTGTAAAATGCTTGATTTCGAGAGTGAGCGAAACTAATGAAAACATTGTTGGGGTAAAACCTAAAGGGAAAGACCTAGCACCAAATCCAATTTGCCATCTGATCTAACTTCTGGAGGCAGTCAAAATGATCCTAGAATTCTTCCCTACCTTATTCCTGTGCTGAGATACAGGCTGCTCCAACCTGCTGTAAAATGCTTGATTTCGAGAGTGAGCGAAACTAATGAAAACATTGTTGGGGTAAAACCTAAAGGGAAAGACCTAGCACCAAATCCAATTTGCCATCTGATCTAACTTCTGGAGGCAGTCAAAATGATCCTTAGAATTCTTCCCTACCTTATTCCTGTGCTGAGATACAGGCTGCTCCAACCTGCTGTAAAATGCTTGATTTCGAGAGTGAGCGAAACTAATGAAAACATTGTTGGGGTAAAACCTAAAGGGAAAGGCCTAGCACCAAATCCAATTTGCCATCTGATCTAACTTCTGGAGGCAGTCAAAATGAGTATTTGAATTCTTCCCTACCTTATTCCTGTGCTGAGATACAGGCTGCTCCAACCTGCTGTAAAATGCTTGATTTCGAGAGTGAGCGAAACTAATGAAAACATTGTTGGGGTAAAACCTAAAGGGAAAGACCTAGCACCAAATCCAATTTGCCATCTGATCTAACTTCTGGAGGCAGTCAAAATGATCCTTAGAATTCTTCCCTACCTTATTCCTGTGCTGAGATACAGGCTGCTCCAACCTGCTGTAAAATGCTTGATTTCGAGAGTGAGCGAAACTAATGAAAACATTGTTGGGGTAAAACCTAAAGGGAAAGACCTAGCACCAAATCCAATTTGCCATCTGATCTAACTTCTGGAGGCAGTCAAAATGAGTATTTGAATTCTTCCCTACCTTATTCCTGTGCTGAGATACAGGCTGCTCCAACCTGCTGTAAAATGCTTGATTTCGAGAGTGAGCGAAACTAATGAAAACATTGTTGGGGTAAAACCTAAAGGGAAAGACCTAGCACCAAATCCAATTTGCCATCTGATCTAACTTCTGGAGGCAGTCAAAATGAGTATTTGAATTCTTCCCTACCTTATTCCTGTGCTGAGATACAGGCTGCTCCAACCTGCTGTAAAATGCTTGATTTCGAGAGTGAGCGAAACTAATGAAAACATTGTTGGGGTAAAACCTAAAGGGAAAGACCTAGCACCAAATCCAATTTGCCATCTGATCTAACTTCTGGAGGCAGTCAAAATGATCCTTAGAATTCTTCCCTACCTTATTCCTGTGCTGAGATACAGGCTGCTCCAACCTGCTGTAAAATGCTTGATTTCGAGAGTGAGCGAAACTAATGAAAACATTGTTGGGGTAAAACCTAAAGGGAAAGACCTAGCACCAAATCCAATTTGCCATCTGATCTAACTTCTGGAGGCAGTCAAAATGATCCCTAGAATTCTTCCCTACCTTATTCCTGTGCTGAGATACAGGCTGCTCCAACCTGCTGTAAAATGCTTGATTTCGAGAGTGAGCGAAACTAATGAAAACATTGTTGGGGTAAAACCTAAAGGGAAAGACCTAGCACCAAATCCAATTTGCCATCTGATCTAACTTCTGGAGGCAGTCAAAATGAGTATTTGAATTCTTCCCTACCTTATTCCTGTGCTGAGATACAGGCTGCTCCAACCTGCTGTAAAATGCTTGATTTCGAGAGTGAGCGAAACTAATGAAAACATTGTTGGGGTAAAACCTAAAGGGAAAGACCTAGCACCAAATCCAATTTGCCATCTGATCTAACTTCTGGAGGCAGTCAAAATGATCCCTAGAATTCTTCCCTACCTTATTCCTGTGCTGAGATACAGGCTGCTCCAACCTGCTGTAAAATGCTTGATTTCGAGAGTGAGCGAAACTAATGAAAACATTGTTGGGGTAAAACCTAAAGGGAAAGACCTAGCACCAAATCCAATTTGCCATCTGATCTAACTTCTGGAGGCAGTCAAAATGATCCTTAGAATTCTTCCCTACCTTATTCCTGTGCTGAGATACAGGCTGCTCCAACCTGCTGTAAAATGCTTGATTTCGAGAGTGAGCGAAACTAATGAAAACATTGTTGGGGGTAAAACCTAAAGGGAAAGACCTAGCACCAAATCCAATTTGCCATCTGATCTAACTTCTGGAGGCAGTCAAAATGATCCTTAGAATTCTTCCCTACCTTATTCCTGTGCTGAGATACAGGCTGCTCCAATCTGCTGTAAAATGCTTGATTTCGAGAGTGAGCGAAACTAATGAAAACATTGTTGGGGTAAAACCTAAAGGGAAAGACCTAGCACCAAATCCAATTTGCCATCTGATCTAACTTCTGGAGGCAGTCAAAATGATCCTTAGAATTCTTCCCTACCTTATTCCTGTGCTGAGATACAGGCTGCTCCAACCTGCTGTAAAATGCTTGATTTCGAGAGTGAGCGAAACTAATGAAAACATTGTTGGGGTAAAACCTAAAGGGAAAGACCTAGCACCAAATCCAATTTGCCATCTGATCTAACTTCTGGAGGCAGTCAAAATGATCCTTAGAATTCTTCCCTACCTTATTCCTGTGCTGAGATACAGGCTGCTCCAACCTGCTGTAAAATGCTTGATTTCGAGAGTGAGCGAAACTAATGAAAACATTGTTGGGGTAAAACCTAAAGGGAAAGACCTAGCACCAAATCCAATTTGCCATCTGATCTAACTTCTGGAGGCAGTCAAAATGATCCTTAGAATTCTTCCCTACCTTATTCCTGTGCTGAGATACAGGCTGCTCCAACCTGCTGTAAAATGCTTGATTTCGAGAGTGAGCGAAACTAATGAAAACATTGTTGGGGTAAAACCTAAAGGGAAAGACCTAGCACCAAATCCAATTTGCCATCTGATCTAACTTCTGGAGGCAGTCAAAATGATCCTTAGAATTCTTCCCTACCTTATTCCTGTGCTGAGATACAGGCTGCTCCAACCTGCTGTAAAATGCTTGATTTCGAGAGTGAGCGAAACTAATGAAAACATTGTTGGGGTAAAACCTAAAGGGAAAGACCTAGCACCAAATCCAATTTGCCATCTGATCTAACTTCTGGAGGCAGTCAAAATGATCCTTAGAATTCTTCCCTACCTTATTCCTGTGCTGAGATACAGGCTGCTCCAACCTGCTGTAAAATGCTTGATTTCGAGAGTGAGCGAAACTAATGAAAACATTGTTGGGGTAAAACCTAAAGGGAAAGACCTAGCACCAAATCCAATTTGCCATCTGATCTAACTTCTGGAGGCAGTCAAAATGATCCTTAGAATTCTTCCCTACCTTATTCCTGTGCTGAGATACAGGCTGCTCCAACCTGCTGTAAAATGCTTGATTTCGAGAGTGAGCGAAACTAATGAAAACATTGTTGGGGTAAAACCTAAAGGGAAAGACCTAGCACCAAATCCAATTTGCCATCTGATCTAACTTCTGGAGGCAGTCAAAATGATCCTTAGAATTCTTCCCTACCTTATTCCTGTGCTGAGATACAGGCTGCTCCAACCTGCTGTAAAATGCTTGATTTCGAGAGTGAGCGAAACTAATGAAAACATTGTTGGGGTAAAACCTAAAGGGAAAGACCTAGCACCAAATCCAATTTGCCATCTGATCTAACTTCTGGAGGCAGTCAAAATGATCCTTAGAATTCTTCCCTACCTTATTCCTGTGCTGAGATACAGGCTGCTCCAACCTGCTGTAAAATGCTTGATTTCAAGAGTGAGCGAAACTAATGAAAACATTGTTGGGGTAAAACCTAAAGGGAAAGACCTAGCACCAAATCCAATTTGCCATCTGATCTAACTTCTGGAGGCAGTCAAAATGATCCTTAGAATTCTTCCCTACCTTATTCTGTGCTGAGATACAGGCTGCTCCAACCTGCTGTAAAATGCTTGATTTCGAGAGTGAGCGAAACTAATGAAAACATTGTTGGGGTAAAACCTAAAGGGAAAGACCTAGCACCAAATCCAATTTGCCATCTGATCTAACTTCTGGAGGCAGTCAAAATGATCCTTAGAATTCTTCCCTACCTTATTCCTGTGCTGAGATACAGGCTGCTCCAACCTGCTGTAAAATGCTTGATTTCGAGAGTGAGCGAAACTAATGAAAACATTGTTGGGGTAAAACCTAAAGGGAAAGACCTAGCACCAAATCCAATTTGCCATCTGATCTAACTTCTGGAGGCAGTCAAAATGATCCTTAGAATTCTTCCCTACCTTATTCCTGTGCTGAGATACAGGCTGCTCCAACCTGCTGTAAAATGCTTGATTTCGAGAGTGAGCGAAACTAATGAAAACATTGTTGGGGTAAAACCTAAAGGGAAAGACCTAGCACCAAATCCAATTTGCCATCTGATCTAACTTCTGGAGGCAGTCAAAATGAGTATTTGAATTCTTCCCTACCTTATTCCTGTGCTGAGATACAGGCTGCTCCAACCTGCTGTCAAATGCTTGATTTCGAGAGTGAGCGAAACTAATGAAAACATTGTTGGGGTAAAACCTAAAGGGAAAGACCTAGCACCAAATCCAATTTGCCATCTGATCTAACTTCTGGAGGCAGTCAAAATGATCCTTAGAATTCTTCCCTACCTTATTCCTGTGCTGAGATACAGGCTGCTCCAACCTGCTGTAAAATGCTTGATTTCGAGAGTGAGCGAAAACTAATGAAAACATTGTTGGGGTAAAACCTAAAGGGAAAGACCTAGCACCAAATCCAATTTGCCATCTGATCTAACTTCTGGAGGCAGTCAAAATGATCCTTAGAATTCTTCCCTACCTTATTCCTGTGCTGAGATACAGGCTGCTCCAACCTGCTGTAAAATGCTTGATTTCGAGAGTGAGCGAAACTAATGAAAACATTGTTGGGGTAAAACCTAAAGGGAAAGACCTAGCACCAAATCCAATTTGCCATCTGATCTAACTTCTGGAGGCAGTCAAAATGATCCTTAGAATTCTTCCCTACCTTATTCCTCTGCTGAGATACAGTCTGCTCCAGCCTGCTGTAAAATGCTTGATTTCGAGAGTGAGCGAAACTAATGAAAACATTGTTGGGGTAAAACCTAAAGGGAAAGACCTAGCACCAAATCCAATTTGCCATCTGATCTAACTTCTGGAGGCAGTCAAAATGATCCTTAGAATTCTTCCCTACCTTATTCCTGTGCTGAGATACAGGCTGCTCCAACCTGCTGTAAAATGCTTGATTTCGAGAGTGAGCGAAACTAATGAAAACATTGTTGGGGTAAAACCTAAAGGGAAAGACCTAGCACCAAATCCAATTTGCCATCTGATCTAACTTCTGGAGGCAGTCAAAATGATCCTTAGAATTCTTCCCTACCTTATTCCTGTGCTGAGATACAGGCTGCTCCAACCTGCTGTAAAATGCTTGATTTCGAGAGTGAGCGAAACTAATGAAAACATTGTTGGGGTAAAACCTAAAGGGAAAGACCTAGCACCAAATCCAATTTGCCATCTGATCTAACTTCTGGAGGCAGTCAAAATGATCCTTAGAATTCTTCCCTACCTTATTCCTGTGCTGAGATACAGGCTGCTCCAACCTGCTGTAAAATGCTTGATTTCGAGAGTGAGCGAAACTAATGAAAACATTGTTGGGGTAAAACCTAAAGGGAAAGACCTAGCACCAAATCCAATTTGCCATCTGATCTAACTTCTGGAGGCAGTCAAAATGAGTATTTGAATTCTTCCCTACCTTATTCCTGTGCTGAGATACAGGCTGCTCCAACCTGCTGTAAAATGCTTGATTTCGAGAGTGAGCGAAACTAATGAAAACATTGTTGGGGTAAAACCTAAAGGGAAAGACCTAGCACCAAATCCAATTTGCCATCTGATCTAACTTCTGGAGGCAGTCAAAATGATCCCTAGAATTCTTCCCTACCTTATTCCTGTGCTGAGATACAGGCTGCTCCAACCTGCTGTCAAATGCTTGATTTCGAGAGTGAGCGAAACTAATGAAAACATTGTTGGGGTAAAACCTAAAGGGAAAGACCTAGCACCAAATCCAATTTGCCATCTGATCTAACTTCTGGAGGCAGTCAAAATGATCCTTAGAATTCTTCCCTACCTTATTCCTGTGCTGAGATACAGGCTGCTCCAACCTGCTGTAAAATGCTTGATTTCGAGAGTGAGCGAAACTAATGAAAACATTGTTGGGGTAAAACCTAAAGGGAAAGACCTAGCACCAAATCCAATTTGCCATCTGATCTAACTTCTGGAGGCAGTCAAAATGATCCTTAGAATTCTTCCCTACCTTATTCCTGTGCTGAGATACAGGCTGCTCCAACCTGCTGTAAAATGCTTGATTTCGAGAGTGAGGGAAACTAATGAAAACATTGTTGGGGTAAAACCTAAAGGGAAAGACCTAGCACCAAATCCAATTTGCCATCTGATCTAACTTCTGGAGGCAGTCAAAATGATCCTTAGAATTCTTCCCTACCTTATTCCTGTGCTGAGATACAGGCTGCTCCAACCTGCTGTAAAATGCTTGATTTCGAGAGTGAGCGAAACTAATGAAAACATTGTTGGGGTAAAACCTAAAGGGAAAGACCTAGTACCAAATCCAATTTGCCATCTGATCTAACTTCTGGAGGCAGTCAAAATGATCCTTAGAATTCTTCCCTACCTTATTCCTGTGCTGAGATACAGGCTGCTCCAACCTGCTGTAAAATGCTTGATTTCGAGAGTGAGCGAAACTAATGAAAACATTGTTGGGGTAAAACCTAAAGGGAAAGACCTAGCACCAAATCCAATTTGCCATCTGATCTAACTTCTGGAGGCAGTCAAAATGAGTATTTGAATTCTTCCCTACCTTATTACTGTGCTGAGATACAGGCTGCTCCAGCCTGCTGTAAAATGCTTGATTTCGAGAGTGAGCGAAACTAATGAAAACATTGTTGGGGTAAAACCTAAAGGGAAAGACCTAGCACCAAATCCAATTTGCCATCTGATCTAACTTCTGGAGGCAGTCAAAATGATCCTTAGAATTCTTCCCTACCTTATTCCTGTGCTGAGATACAGGCTGCTCCAACCTGCTGTAAAATGCTTGATTTCGAGAGTGAGCGAAACTAATGAAAACATTGTTGGGGTAAAACCTAAAGGGAAAGACCTAGCACCAAATCCAATTTGCCATCTGATCTAACTTCTGGAGGCAGTCAAAATGAGTATTTGAATTCTTCCCTACCTTATTCCTGTGCTGAGATACAGGCTGCTCCAACCTGCTGTAAAATGCTTGATTTCGAGAGTGAGCGAAACTAATGAAAAACATTGTTGGGGTAAAACCTAAAGGGAAAGACCTAGCACCAAATCCAATTTGCCATCTGATCTAACTTCTGGAGGCAGTCAAAATGATCCCTAGAATTCTTCCCTACCTTATTCCTGTGCTGAGATACAGGCTGCTCCAACCTGCTGTAAAATGCTTGATTTCGAGAGTGAGCGAAACTAATGAAAACATTGTTGGGGTAAAACCTAAAGGGAAAGACCTAGCACCAAATCCAATTGGCCATCTGATCTAACTTCTGGAGGCAGTCAAAATGATCCTTAGAATTCTTCCCTACCTTATTCCTGTGCTGAGATACAGGCTGCTCCAACCTGCTGTAAAATGCTTGATTTCGAGAGTGAGCGAAACTAATGAAAACATTGTTGGGGTAAAACCTAAAGGGAAAGACCTAGCACCAAATACAATTTGCCATCTGATCTAACTTCTGGAGGCAGTCAAAATGAGTATTTGAATTCTTCCCTACCTTATTCCTGTGCTGAGATACAGGCTGCTCCAACCTGCTGTAAAATGCTTGATTTCGAGAGTGAGCGAAACTAATGAAAACATTGTTGGGGTAAAACCTAAAGGGAAAGACCTAGCACCAAATCCAATTTGCCATCTGATCTAACTTCTGGAGGCAGTCAAAATGATCCTTAGAATTCTTCCCTACCTTATTCCTGTGCTGAGATACAGGCTGCTCCAACCTGCTGTAAAATGCTTGATTTCGAGAGTGAGCGAAACTAATGAAAACATTGTTGGGGTAAAACCTAAAGGGAAAGACCTAGCACCAAATCCAATTTGCCATCTGATCTAACTTCTGGAGGCAGTCAAAATGATCCTTAGAATTCTTCCCTACCTTATTCCTGTGCTGAGATACAGGCTGCTCCAACCTGCTGTAAAATGCTTGATTTCGAGAGTGAGCGAAACTAATGAAAACATTGTTGGGGTAAAACCTAAAGGGAAAGACCTAGCACCAAATCCAATTTGCCATCTGATCTAACTTCTGGAGGCAGTCAAAATGATCCTTAGAATTCTTCCCTACCTTATTCCTGTGCTGAGATACAGGCTGCTCCAACCTGCTGTAAAATGCTTGATTTCGAGAGTGAGCGAAACTAATGAAAAACATTGTTGGGGTAAAACCTAAAGGGAAAGACCTAGCACCAAATCCAATTTGCCATCTGATCTAACTTCTGGAGGCAGTCAAAATGATCCTTAGAATTCTTCCCTACCTTATTCCTGTGCTGAGATACAGGCTGCTCCAACCTGCTGTAAAATGCTTGATTTCGAGAGTGAGGGAAACTAATGAAAACATTGTTGGGGTAAAACCTAAAGGGAAAGACCTAGCACCAAATCCAATTTGCCATCTGATCTAACTTCTGGAGGCAGTCAAATGATCCTTAGAATTCTTCCCTACCTTATTCCTGTGCTGAGATACAGGCTGCTCCAACCTGCTGTAAAATGCTTGATTTCGAGAGTGAGCGAAACTAATGAAAACATTGTTGGGGTAAAACCTAAAGGGAAAGACCTAGCACCAAATCCAATTTGCCATCTGATCTAACTTCTGGAGGCAGTCAAAATGATCCTTAGAATTCTTCCCTACCTTATTCCTGTGCTGAGATACAGGCTGCTCCAACCTGCTGTAAAATGCTTGATTTCGAGAGTGAGCGAAACTAATGAAAACATTGTTGGGGTAAAACCTAAAGGGAAAGACCTAGCACCAAATACAATTTGCCATCTGATCTAACTTCTGGAGGCAGTCAAAATGAGTATTTGAATTCTTCCCTACCTTATTCCTGTGCTGAGATACAGGCTGCTCCAACCTGCTGTAAAATGCTTGATTTCGAGAGTGAGCGAAACTAATGAAAACATTGTTGGGGTAAAACCTAAAGGGAAAGACCTAGCACCAAATCCAATTTGCCATCTGATCTAACTTCTGGAGGCAGTCAAAATGATCCTTAGAATTCTTCCCTACCTTATTCCTGTGCTGAGATACAGGCTGCTCCAACCTGCTGTAAAATGCTTGATTTCGAGAGTGAGCGAAACTAATGAAAACATTGTTGGGGTAAAACCTAAAGGGAAAGACCTAGCACCAAATCCAATTTGCCATCTGATCTCACTTCTGGAGGCAGTCAAAATGATCCTTAGAATTCTTCCCTACCTTATTCCTGTGCTGAGATACAGGCTGCTCCAACCTGCTGTAAAATGCTTGATTTCGAGAGTGAGCGAAACTAATGAAAACATTGTTGGGGTAAAACCTAAAGGGAAAGACCTAGCACCAAATACAATTTGCCATCTGATCTAACTTCTGGAGGCAGTCAAAATGAGTATTTGAATTCTTCCCTACCTTATTCCTGTGCTGAGATACAGGCTGCTCCAACCTGCTGTAAAATGCTTGATTTCGAGAGTGAGCGAAACTAATGAAAACATTGTTGGGGTAAAACCTAAAGGGAAAGACCTAGCACCAAATCCAATTTGCCATCTGATCTAACTTCTGGAGGCAGTCAAAATGATCCTTAGAATTCTTCCCTACCTTATTCCTGTGCTGAGATACAGGCTGCTCCAACCTGCTGTAAAATGCTTGATTTCGAGAGTGAGCGAAACTAATGAAAACATTGTTGGGGTAAAACCTAAAGGGAAAGACCTAGCACCAAATCCAATTTGCCATCTGATCTAACTTCTGGAGGCAGTCAAAATGATCCTTAGAATTCTTCCCTACCTTATTCCTGTGCTGAGATACAGGCTGCTCCAACCTGCTGTAAAATGCTTGATTTCGAGAGTGAGCGAAACTAATGAAAACATTGTTGGGGTAAAACCTAAAGGGAAAGACCTAGCACCAAATCCAATTTGCCATCTGATCTAACTTCTGGAGGCAGTCAAAATGATCCTTAGAATTCTTCCCTACCTTATTCCTGTGCTGAGATACAGGCTGCTCCAACCTGCTGTAAAATGCTTGATTTCGAGAGTGAGCGAAACTAATGAAAACATTGTTGGGGTAAAACCTAAAGGGAAAGACCTAGCACCAAATCCAATTTGCCATCTGATCTAACTTCTGGAGGCAGTCAAAATGATCCTTAGAATTCTTCCCTACCTTATTCCTGTGCTGAGATACAGGCTGCTCCAACCTGCTGTAAAATGCTTGATTTCGAGAGTGAGGGAAACTAATGAAAACATTGTTGGAGTAAAACCTAAAGGGAAAGACCTAGCACCAAATCCAATTTGCCATCTGATCTAACTTCTGGAGGCAGTCAAAATGATCCTTAGAATTCTTCCCTACCTTATTCCTGTGCTGAGATACAGGCTGCTCCAACCTGCTGTAAAATGCTTGATTTCGAGAGTGAGCGAAACTAATGAAAACATTGTTGGGGTAAAACCTAAAGGGAAAGACCTAGCACCAAATCCAATTTGCCATCTGATCTAACTTCTGGAGGCAGTCAAAATGATCCTTAGAATTCTTCCCTACCTTATTCCTGTGCTGAGATACAGGCTGCTCCAACCTGCTGTAAAATGCTTGATTTCGAGAGTGAGCGAAACTAATGAAAACATTGTTGGGGTAAAACCTAAAGGGAAAGACCTAGCACCAAATCCAATTTGCCATCTGATCTAACTTCTGGAGGCAGTCAAAATGAGTATTTGAATTCTTCCCTACCTTATTCCTGTGCTGAGATACAGGCTGCTCCAACCTGCTGTAAAATGCTTGATTTCGAGAGTGAGCGAAACTAATGAAAACATTGTTGGGGTAAAACCTAAAGGGAAAGACCTAGCACCAAATCCAATTTGCCATCTGATCTAACTTCTGGAGGTAGTCAAAATGATCCTTAGAATTCTTCCCTACCTTATTCCTGTGCTGAGATACAGGCTGCTCCAACCTGCTGTAAAATGCTTGATTTCGAGAGTGAGCGAAACTAATGAAAACATTGTTGGGGTAAAACCTAAAGGGAAAGACCTAGCACCAAATCCAATTTGCCATCTGATCTCACTTCTGGAGGCAGTCAAAATGATCCTTAGAATTCTTCCCTACCTTATTCCTGTGCTGAGATACAGGCTGCTCCAACCTGCTGTAAAATGCTTGATTTCGAGAGTGAGCGAAACTAATGAAAACATTGTTGGGGTAAAACCTAAAGGGAAAGACCTAGCACCAAATCCAATTTGCCATCTGATCTAACTTCTGGAGGCAGTCAAAATGATCCTTAGAATGCTTCCCTACCTTATTCCTGTGCTGAGATACAGGCTGCTCCAACCTGCTGTAAAATGCTTGATTTCGAGAGTGAGCGAAACTAATGAAAACATTGTTGGGGTAAAACCTAAAGGGAAAGACCTAGCACCAAATCCAATTTGCCATCTGATCTAACTTCTGGAGGCAGTCAAAATGATCCTTAGAATTCTTCCCTACCTTATTCCTGTGCTGAGATACAGGCTGCTCCAACCTGCTGTAAAATGCTTGATTTCGAGAGTGAGCGAAACTAATGAAAACATTGTCGGGGTAAAACCTAAAGGGAAAGACCTAGCACCAAATCCAATTTGCCATCTGATCTAACTTCTGGAGGCAGTCAAAATGAGTATTTGAATTCTTCCCTACCTTATTCCTGTGCTGAGATACAGGCTGCTCCAACCTGCTGTAAAATGCTTGATTTCGAGAGTGAGCGAAACTAATGAAAACATTGTTGGGGTAAAACCTAAAGGGAAAGACCTAGCACCAAATCCAATTTGCCATCTGATCTAACTTCTGGAGGCAGTCAAAATGATCCTTAGAATTCTTCCCTACCTTATTCCTGTGCTGAGATACAGGCTGCTCCAACCTGCTGTAAAATGCTTGATTTCGAGAGTGAGCGAAACTAATGAAAACATTGTTGGGGTAAAACCTAAAGGGAAAGACCTAGCACCAAATCCAATTTGCCATCTGATCTAACTTCTGGAGGCAGTCAAAATGATCCTTAGAATTCTTCCCTACCTTATTCCTGTGCTGAGATACAGGCTGCTCCAACCTGCTGTAAAATGCTTGATTTCGAGAGTGAGCGAAACTAATGAAAACATTGTTGGGGTAAAACCTAAAGGGAAAGACCTAGCACCAAAATCCAATTTGCCATCTGATCTAACTTCTGGAGGCAGTCAAAATGATCCTTAGAATTCTTCCCTACCTTATTCCTGTGCTGAGATACAGGCTGCTCCAACCTGCTGTAAAATGCTTGATTTCGAGAGTGAGCGAAACTAATGAAAACATTGTTGGGGTAAAACCTAAAGGGAAAGACCTAGCACCAAATCCAATTTGCCATCTGATCTAACTTCTGGAGGCAGTCAAAATGATCCTTAGAATTCTTCCCTACCTTATTCCTGTGCTGAGATACAGGCTGCTCCAACCTGCTGTCAAATGCTTGATTTCGAGAGTGAGCGAAACTAATGAAAACATTGTTGGGGTAAAACCTAAAGGGAAAGACCTAGCACCAAATTCCATTGGCCATCTGATCTAACTTCTGGAGGCAGTCAAAATGATCCTTAGAATTCTTCCCTACCTTATTCTGTGCTGAGATACAGGCTGCTCCAACCTGCTGTAAAATGCTTGATTTCGAGAGTGAGCGAAACTAATGAAAACATTGTTGGGGTAAAACCTAAAGGGAAAGACCTAGCACCAAATCCAATTTGCCATCTGATCTAACTTCTGGAGGCAGTCAAAATGATCCTTAGAATTCTTCCCTACCTTATTCCTGTGCTGAGATACAGGCTGCTCCAACCTGCTGTAAAATGCTTGATTTCGAGAGTGAGCGAAACTAATGAAAACATTGTCGGGGTAAAACCTAAAGGGAAAGACCTAGCACCAAATCCAATTTTCCATCTGATCTAACTTCTGGAGGCAGTCAAAATGAGTATTTGAATTCTTCCCTACCTTATTCCTGTGCTGAGATACAGGCTGCTCCAACCTGCTGTAAAATGCTTGATTTCGAGAGTGAGCGAAACTAATGAAAACATTGTTGGGGTAAAACCTAAAGGGAAAGACCTAGCACCAAATCCAATTTGCCATCTGATCTAACTTCTGGAGGCAGTCAAAATGATCCTTAGAATTCTTCCCTACCTTATTCCTGTGCTGAGATACAGGCTGCTCCAACCTGCTGTAAAATGCTTGATTTCGAGAGTGAGCGAAACTAATGAAAACATTGTTGGGGTAAAACCTAAAGGGAAAGACCTAGCACCAAATCCAATTTGCCATCTGATCTAACTTCTGGAGGCAGTCAAAATGATCCTTAGAATTCTTCCCTACCTTATTCCTGTGCTGAGATACAGGCTGCTCCAACCTGCTGTAAAATGCTTGATTTCGAGAGTGAGCGAAACTAATGAAAACATTGTTGGGGTAAAACCTAAAGGGAAAGACCTAGCACCAAATCCAATTTGCCATCTGATCTAACTTCTGGAGGCAGTCAAAATGATCCTTAGAATTCTTCCCTACCTTATTCCTGTGCTGAGATACAGGCTGCTCCAACCTGCTGTAAAATGCTTGATTTCGAGAGTGAGCGAAACTAATGAAAACATTGTTGGGGTAAAACCTAAAGGGAAAGACCTAGCACCAAATCCAATTTGCCATCTGATCTAACTTCTGGAGGCAGTCAAAATGATCCTTAGAATTCTTCCCTACCTTATTCCTGTGCTGAGATACAGGCTGCTCCAACCTGCTGTCAAATGCTTGATTTCGAGAGTGAGCGAAACTAATGAAAACATTGTTGGGGTAAAACCTAAAGGGAAAGACCTAGCACCAAATTCCATTGGCCATCTGATCTAACTTCTGGAGGCAGTCAAAATGATCCTTAGAATTCTTCCCTACCTTATTCCTGTGCTGAGATACAGGCTGCTCCAGCCTGCTGTAAAATGCTTGATTTCGAGAGTGAGCGAAACTAATGAAAACATTGTTGGGGTAAAACCTAAAGGGAAAGACCTAGCACCAAATCCAATTTGCCATCTGATCTAACTTCTGGAGGCAGTCAAAATGATCCTTAGAATTCTTCCCTACCTTATTCCTGTGCTGAGATACAGGCTGCTCCAACCTGCTGTAAAATGCTTGATTTCGAGAGTGAGGGAAACTAATGAAAACATTGTTGGGGTAAAACCTAAAGGGAAAGACCTAGCACCAAATCCAATTTGCCATCTGATCTAACTTCTGGAGGCAGTCAAAATGATCCTTAGAATTCTTCCCTACCTTATTCCTGTGCTGAGATACAGGCTGCTCCAACCTGCTGTAAAATGCTTGATTTCGAGAGTGAGGGAAACTAATGAAAACATTGTTGGGGTAAAACCTAAAGGGAAAGACCTAGCACCAAATCCAATTTGCCATCTGATCTAACTTCTGGAGGCAGTCAAAATGATCCTTAGAATTCTTCCCTACCTTATTCCTGTGCTGAGATACAGGCTGCTCCAACCTGCTGTAAAATGCTTGATTTCGAGAGTGAGCGAAACTAATGAAAACATTGTTGGGGTAAAACCTAAAGGGAAAGACCTAGCACCAAATCCAATTTGCCATCTGATCTAACTTCTGGAGGCAGTCAAAATGATCCTTAGAATTCTTCCCTACCTTATTCCTGTGCTGAGATACAGGCTGCTCCAACCTGCTGTAAAATGCTTGATTTCGAGAGTGAGCGAAACTAATGAAAACATTGTTGGGGTAAAACCTAAAGGGAAAGACCTAGCACCAAATCCAATTTGCCATCTGATCTAACTTCTGGAGGCAGTCAAAATGATCCTTAGAATTCTTCCCTACCTTATTCCTGTGCTGAGATACAGGCTGCTCCAACCTGCTGTAAAATGCTTGATTTCGAGAGTGAGCGAAACTAATGAAAACATTGTTGGGGTAAAACCTAAAGGGAAAGACCTAGCACCAAATCCAATTTGCCATCTGATCTAACTTCTGGAGGCAGTCAAAATGATCCTTAGAATTCTTCCCTACCTTATTCCTGTGCTGAGATACAGGCTGCTCCAACCTGCTGTAAAATGCTTGATTTCGAGAGTGAGCGAAACTAATGAAAACATTGTTGGGGTAAAACCTAAAGGGAAAGACCTAGCACCAAATCCAATTTGCCATCTGATCTAACTTCTGGAGGCAGTCAAAATGATCCTTAGAATTCTTCCCTACCTTATTACTGTGCTGAGATACAGGCTGCTCCAACCTGCTGTAAAATGCTTGATTTCGAGAGTGAGCGAAACTAATGAAAACATTGTTGGGGTAAAACCTAAAGGGAAAGACCTAGCACCAAATACAATTTGCCATCTGATCTAACTTCTGGAGGCAGTCAAAATGATCCTTAGAATTCTTCCCTACCTTATTCCTGTGCTGAGATACAGGCTGCTCCAACCTGCTGTAAAATGCTTGATTTCGAGAGTGAGCGAAACTAATGAAAACATTGTTGGGGTAAAACCTAAAGGGAAAGACCTAGCACCAAATCCAATTGGCCATCTGATCTAACTTCTGGAGGCAGTCAAAATGATCCTTAGAATTCTTCCCTACCTTATTCCTGTGCTGAGATACAGGCTGCTCCAACCTGCTGTAAAATGCTTGATTTCGAGAGTGAGCGAAACTAATGAAAACATTGTTGGGGTAAAACCTAAAGGGAAAGACCTAGCACCAAATCCAATTTGCCATCTGATCTAACTTCTGGAGGCAGTCAAAATGAGTATTTGAATTCTTCCCTACCTTATTCCTGTGCTGAGATACAGGCTGCTCCAACCTGCTGTAAAATGCTTGATTTCGAGAGTGAGCGAAACTAATGAAAACATTGTTGGGGTAAAACCTAAAGGGAAAGACCTAGCACCAAATCCAATTTGCCATCTGATCTAACTTCTGGAGGCAGTCAAAATGATCCTTAGAATTCTTCCCTACCTTATTCCTGTGCTGAGATACAGGCTGCTCCAACCTGCTGTAAAATGCTTGATTTCGAGAGTGAGCGAAACTAATGAAAACATTGTTGGGGTAAAACCTAAAGGGAAAGACCTAGCACCAAATCCAATTTGCCATCTGATCTAACTTCTGGAGGCAGTCAAAATGATCCTTAGAATTCTTCCCTACCTTATTCCTGTGCTGAGATACAGGCTGCTCCAACCTGCTGTAAAATGCTTGATTTCGAGAGTGAGCGAAACTAATGAAAACATTGTTGGGGTAAAACCTAAAGGGAAAGACCTAGCACCAAATCCAATTTGCCATCTGATCTAACTTCTGGAGGCAGTCAAAATGATCCTTAGAATTCTTCCCTACCTTATTCCTGTGCTGAGATACAGGCTGCTCCAACCTGCTGTAAAATGCTTGATTTCGAGAGTGAGCGAAACTAATGAAAACATTGTTGGGGTAAAACCTAAAGGGAAAGACCTAGCACCAAATCCAATTTGCCATCTGATCTAACTTCTGGAGGCAGTCAAAATGATCCTTAGAATTCTTCCCTACCTTATTCCTGTGCTGAGATACAGGCTGCTCCAACCTGCTGTAAAATGCTTGATTTCGAGAGTGAGCGAAACTAATGAAAACATTGTTGGGGTAAAACCTAAAGGGAAAGACCTAGCACCAAATCCAATTTGCCATCTGATCTAACTTCTGGAGGCAGTCAAAATGAGTATTTGAATTCTTCCCTACCTTATTCCTGTGCTGAGATACAGGCTGCTCCAACCTGCTGTAAAATGCTTGATTTCGAGAGTGAGCGAAACTAATGAAAACATTGTTGGGGTAAAACCTAAAGGGAAAGACCTAGCACCAAATCCAATTTGCCATCTGATCTAACTTCTGGAGGCAGTCAAAATGATCCTTAGAATTCTTCCCTACCTTATTCCTGTATACAGGCTGCTCCAACCTGCTGTAAAATGCTTGATTTCGAGAGTGAGCGAAACTAATGAAAACATTGTTGGGGTAAAACCTAAAGGGAAAGACCTAGCACCAAATCCAATTTGCCATCTGATCTAACTTCTGGAGGCAGTCAAAAATGAGTATTTGAATTCTTCCCTACCTTATTCCTGTGCTGAGATACAGGCTGCTCCAACCTGCTGTAAAATGCTTGATTTCGAGATGTGAGCGAAACTAATGAAAACATTGTTGGGGTAAAACCTAAAGGGAAAGACCTAGCACCAAATCCAATTTGCCATCTGATCTAACTTCTGGAGGCAGTCAAAATGATCCTTAGAATTCTTCCCTACCTTATTCCTGTGCTGAGATACAGGCTGCTCCAACCTGCTGTAAAATGCTTGATTTCGAGAGTGAGCGAAACTAATGAAAACATTGTTGGGGTAAAACCTAAAGGGAAAGACCTAGCACCAAATCCAATTTGCCATCTGATCTAACTTCTGGAGGCAGTCAAAATGATCCTTAGAATTCTTCCCTACCTTATTCCTGTGCTGAGATACAGGCTGCTCCAACCTGCTGTAAAATGCTTGATTTCGAGAGTGAGCGAAACTAATGAAAACATTGTTGGGGTAAAACCTAAAGGGAAAGACCTAGCACCAAATCCAATTTGCCATCTGATCTAACTTCTGGAGGCAGTCAAAATGATCCTTAGAATTCTTCCCTACCTTATTCCTGTGCTGAGATACAGGCTGCTCCAACCTGCTGTAAAATGCTTGATTTCGAGAGTGAGCGAAACTAATGAAAACATTGTTGGGGTAAAACCTAAAGGGAAAGACCTAGCACCAAATCCAATTTGCCATCTGATCTAACTTCTGGAGGCAGTCAAAATGAGTATTTGAATTCTTCCCTACCTTATTCCTGTGCTGAGATACAGGCTGCTCCAACCTGCTGTAAAATGCTTGATTTCGAGAGTGAGCGAAACTAATGAAAACATTGTTGGGGTAAAACCTAAAGGGAAAGACCTAGCACCAAATCCAATTTGCCATCTGATCTAACTTCTGGAGGCAGTCAAAATGATCCTTAGAATTCTTCCCTACCTTATTCCTGTGCTGAGATACAGGCTGCTCCAACCTGCTGTAAAATGCTTGATTTCGAGAGTGAGCGAAACTAATGAAAACATTGTTGGGGTAAAACCTAAAGGGAAAGACCTAGCACCAAATCCAATTTGCCATCTGATCTAACTTCTGGAGGCAGTCAAAATGATCCTTAGAATTCTTCCCTACCTTATTCCTGTGCTGAGATACAGGCTGCTCCAACCTGCTGTAAAATGCTTGATTTCGAGAGTGAGCGAAACTAATGAAAACATTGTTGGGGGTAAAACCTAAAGGGAAAGACCTAGCACCAAATCCAATTTGCCATCTGATCTAACTTCTGGAGGCAGTCAAAATGATCCTTAGAATTCTTCCCTACCTTATTCCTGTGCTGAGATACAGGCTGCTCCAACCTGCTGTAAAATGCTTGATTTCGAGAGTGAGCGAAACTAATGAAAACATTGTTGGGGTAAAACCTAAAGGGAAAGACCTAGCACCAAATCCAATTTGCCATCTGATCTAACTTCTGGAGGCAGTCAAAATGATCCTTAGAATTCTTCCCTACCTTATTCCTGTGCTGAGATACAGGCTGCTCCAACCTGCTGTAAAATGCTTGATTTCGAGAGTGAGCGAAACTAATGAAAACATTGTTGGGGTAAAACCTAAAGGGAAAGACCTAGCACCAAATCCAATTTGCCATCTGATCTAACTTCTGGAGGCAGTCAAAATGAGTATTTCAATTCTTCCCTACCTTATTCCTGTGCTGAGATACAGGCTGCTCCAACCTGCTGTAAAATGCTTGATTTCGAGAGGTGAGCGAAACTAATGAAAACATTGTTGGGGTAAAACCTAAAGGGAAAGACCTAGCACCAAATCCAATTTGCCATCTGATCTAACTTCTGGAGGCAGTCAAAATGATCCTTTGAATTCTTCCCTACCTTATTCCTGTGCTGAGATACAGGCTGCTCCAACCTGCTGTAAAATGCTTGATTTCGAGAGTGAGGGAAACTAATGAAAACATTGTTGGGGTAAAACCTAAAGGGAAAGACCTAGCACCAAATCCAATTTGCCATCTGATCTAACTTCTGGAGGCAGTCAAAATGATCCTTAGAATTCTTCCCTACCTTATTCCTGTGCTGAGATACAGGCTGCTCCAACCTGCTGTAAAATGCTTGATTTCGAGAGTGAGCGAAACTAATGAAAACATTGTTGGGGTAAAACCTAAAGGGAAAGACCTAGCACCAAATCCAATTTGCCATCTGATCTAACTTCTGGAGGCAGTCAAAATGATCCTTTGAATTCTTCCCTACCTTATTCCTGTGCTGAGATACAGGCTGCTCCAACCTGCTGTAAAATGCTTGATTTCGAGAGTGAGCGAAACTAATGAAAACATTGTTGGGGTAAAACCTAAAGGGAAAGACCTAGCACCAAATCCAATTTGCCATCTGATCTAACTTCTGGAGGCAGTCAAAATGATCCTTAGAATTCTTCCCTACCTTATTCCTGTGCTGAGATACAGGCTGCTCCAACCTGCTGTAAAATGCTTGATTTCGAGAGTGAGCGAAACTAATGAAAACATTGTTGGGGTAAAACCTAAAGGGAAAGACCTAGCACCAAATCCAATTTGCCATCTGATCTAACTTCTGGAGGCAGTCAAAATGATCCTTAGAATTCTTCCCTACCTTATTCCTGTGCTGAGATACAGGCTGCTCCAACCTGCTGTCAAATGCTTGATTTCGAGAGTGAGCGAAACTAATGAAAACATTGTTGGGGTAAAACCTAAAGGGAAAGACCTAGCACCAAATCCAATTTGCCATCTGATCTAACTTCTGGAGGCAGTCAAAATGATCCTTAGAATTCTTCCCTACCTTATTCCTGTGCTGAGATACAGGCTGCTCCAACCTGCTGTAAAATGCTTGATTTCGAGAGTGAGCGAAACTAATGACAACATTGTTGGGGTAAAACCTAAAGGGAAAGACCTAGCACCAAATCCAATTTGCCATCTGATCTAACTTCTGGAGGCAGTCAAAATGATCCTTAGAATTCTTCCCTACCTTATTCCTGTGCTGAGATACAGGCTGCTCCAACCTGCTGTAAAATGCTTGATTTCGAGAGTGAGCGAAACTAATGAAAACATTGTTGGGGTAAAACCTAAAGGGAAAGACCTAGCACCAAATCCAATTTGCCATCTGATCTAACTTCTGGAGGCAGTCAAAATGATCCTTAGAATTCTTCCCTACCTTATTCCTGTGCTGAGATACAGGCTGCTCCAACCTGCTGTCAAATGCTTGATTTCGAGAGTGAGCGAAACTAATGAAAACATTGTTGGGGTAAAAACCTAAAGGGAAAGACCTAGCACCAAATCCAATTTGCCATCTGATCTAACTTCTGGAGGCAGTCAAAATGAGTATTTGAATTCTTCCCTACCTTATTCCTGTGCTGAGATACAGGCTGCTCCAACCTGCTGTAAAATGCTTGATTTCGAGAGTGAGCGAAACTAATGAAAACATTGTTGGGGTAAAACCTAAAGGGAAAGACCTAGCACCAAATCCAATTTGCCATCTGATCTAACTTCTGGAGGCAGTCAAAATGATCCTTAGAATTCTTCCCTACCTTATTCCTGTGCTGAGATACAGGCTGCTCCAACCTGCTGTAAAATGCTTGATTTCGAGAGTGAGCGAAACTAATGAAAACATTGTTGGGGTAAAACCTAAAGGGAAAGACCTAGCACCAAATCCAATTTGCCATCTGATCTAACTTCTGGAGGCAGTCAAAATGATCCTTAGAATTCTTCCCTACCTTATTCCTGTGCTGAGATACAGGCTGCTCCAACCTGCTGTAAAATGCTTGATTTCGAGAGTGAGCGAAACTAATGAAAACATTGTTGGGGTAAAACCTAAAGGGAAAGACCTAGCACCAAATCCAATTTGCCATCTGATCTAACTTCTGGAGGCAGTCAAAATGATCCTTAGAATTCTTCCCTACCTTATTCCTGTGCTGAGATACAGGCTGCTCCAACCTGCTGTAAAATGCTTGATTTCGAGAGTGAGCGAAACTAATGAAAACATTGTTGGGGTAAAACCTAAAGGGAAAGACCTAGCACCAAATCCAATTTGCCATCTGATCTAACTTCTGGAGGCAGTCAAAATGATCCTTAGAATTCTTCCCTACCTTATTCCTGTGCTGAGATACAGGCTGCTCCAACCTGCTGTAAAATGCTTGATTTCGAGAGTGAGCGAAACTAATGAAAACATTGTTGGGGTAAAACCTAAAGGGAAAGACCTAGCACCAAATCCAATTTGCCATCTGATCTAACTTCTGGAGGCAGTCAAAATGATCCTTAGAATTCTTCCCTACCTTATTCCTGTGCTGAGATACAGGCTGCTCCAACCTGCTGTAAAATGCTTGATTTCGAGAGTGAGCGAAACTAATGAAAACATTGTTGGGGTAAAACCTAAAGGGAAAGACCTAGCACCAAATCCAATTTGCCATCTGATCTAACTTCTGGAGGCAGTCAAAATGAGTATTTGAATTCTTCCCTACCTTATTCCTGTGCTGAGATACAGGCTGCTCCAACCTGCTGTAAAATGCTTGATTTCGAGAGTGAGCGAAACTAATGAAAACATTGTTGGGGGTAAAACCTAAAGGGAAAGACCTAGCACCAAATCCAATTTGCCATCTGATCTAACTTCTGGAGGCAGTCAAAATGATCCTTTGAATTCTTCCCTACCTTATTCCTGTGCTGAGATACAGGCTGCTCCAACCTGCTGTAAAATGCTTGATTTCGAGAGTGAGCGAAACTAATGAAAACATTGTTGGGGTAAAACCTAAAGGGAAAGACCTAGCACCAAATCCAATTTGCCATCTGATCTAACTTCTGGAGGCAGTCAAAATGATCCTTAGAATTCTTCCCTACCTTATTCCTGTGCTGAGATACAGGCTGCTCCAACCTGCTGTAAAATGCTTGATTTCGAGAGTGAGCGAAACTAATGAAAACATTGTTGGGGTAAAACCTAAAGGGAAAGACCTAGCACCAAATCCAATTTGCCATCTGATCTAACTTCTGGAGGCAGTCAAAATGATCCTTTGAATTCTTCCCTACCTTATTCCTGTGCTGAGATACAGGCTGCTCCAACCTGCTGTAAAATGCTTGATTTCGAGAGTGAGCGAAACTAATGAAAACATTGTTGGGGTAAAACCTAAAGGGAAAGACCTAGCACCAAATCCAATTTGCCATCTGATCTAACTTCTGGAGGCAGTCAAAATGATCCTTAGAATTCTTCCCTACCTTATTCCTGTGCTGAGATACAGGCTGCTCCAACCTGCTGTAAAATGCTTGATTTCGAGAGTGAGCGAAACTAATGAAAACATTGTTGGGGTAAAACCTAAAGGGAAAGACCTAGCACCAAATCCAATTGGCCATCTGATCTAACTTCTGGAGGCAGTCAAAATGATCCTTAGAATTCTTCCCTACCTTATTCCTGTGCTGAGATACAGGCTGCTCCAACCTGCTGTAAAATGCTTGATTTCGAGAGTGAGCGAAACTAATGAAAACATTGTTGGGGTAAAACCTAAAGGGAAAGACCTAGCACCAAATCCAATTTGCCATCTGATCTAACTTCTGGAGGCAGTCAAAATGATCCTTAGAATTCTTCCCTACCTTATTCCTGTGCTGAGATACAGGCTGCTCCAACCTGCTGTCAAATGCTTGATTTCGAGAGTGAGCGAAACTAATGAAAACATTGTTGGGGTAAAACCTAAAGGGAAAGACCTAGCACCAAATCCAATTTGCCATCTGATCTAACTTCTGGAGGCAGTCAAAATGATCCTTAGAATTCTTCCCTACCTTATTCCTGTGCTGAGATACAGGCTGCTCCAACCTGCTGTAAAATGCTTGATTTCGAGAGTGAGCGAAACTAATGAAAACATTGTTGGGGTAAAACCTAAAGGGAAAGGCCTAGCACCAAATCCAATTTGCCATCTGATCTAACTTCTGGAGGCAGTCGAAATGAGTATTTGAATTCTTCCCTACCTTATTCCTGTGCTGAGATACAGGCTGCTCCAACCTGCTGTAAAATGCTTGATTTCGAGAGTGAGCGAAACTAATGAAAACATTGTTGGGGTAAAACCTAAAGGGAAAGACCTAGCACCAAATCCAATTTGCCATCTGATCTAACTTCTGGAGGCAGTCAAAATGAGTATTTGAATTCTTCCCTACCTTATTCCTGTGCTGAGATACAGGCTGCTCCAACCTGCTGTAAAATGCTTGATTTCGAGAGTGAGCGAAACTAATGAAAACATTGTTGGGGTAAAACCTAAAGGGAAAGACCTAGCACCAAATCCAATTTGCCATCTGATCTAACTTCTGGAGGCAGTCAAAATGATCCTTAGAATTCTTCCCTACCTTATTCCTGTGCTGAGATACAGGCTGCTCCAACCTGCTGTAAAATGCTTGATTTCGAGAGTGAGCGAAACTAATGAAAACATTGTTGGGGTAAAACCTAAAGGGAAAGACCTAGCACCAAATCCAATTTGCCATCTGATCTAACTTCTGGAGGCAGTCAAAATGATCCTTAGAATTCTTCCCTACCTTATTCCTGTGCTGAGATACAGGCTGCTCCAACCTGCTGTAAAATGCTTGATTTCGAGAGTGAGCGAAACTAATGAAAACATTGTTGGGGTAAAACCTAAAGGGAAAGACCTAGCACCAAATCCAATTTGCCATCTGATCTAACTTCTGGAGGCAGTCAAAATGATCCTTAGAATTCTTCCCTACCTTATTCCTGTGCTGAGATACAGGCTGCTCCAACCTGCTGTAAAATGCTTGATTTCGAGAGTGAGCGAAACTAATGAAAACATTGTTGGGGTAAAACCTAAAGGGAAAGACCTAGCACCAAATCCAATTTGCCATCTGATCTAACTTCTGGAGGCAGTCAAAATGATCCTTAGAATTCTTCCCTACCTTATTCCTGTGCTGAGATACAGGCTGCTCCAACCTGCTGTAAAATGCTTGATTTCGAGAGTGAGCGAAACTAATGAAAACATTGTTGGGGTAAAACCTAAAGGGAAAGACCTAGCACCAAATCCAATTTGCCATCTGATCTAACTTCTGGAGGCAGTCAAAATGATCCTTAGAATTCTTCCCTACCTTATTCCTGTGCTGAGATACAGGCTGCTCCAACCTGCTGTAAAATGCTTGATTTCGAGAGTGAGCGAAACTAATGAAAACATTGTTGGGGTAAAACCTAAAGGGAAAGACCTAGCACCAAATCCAATTTGCCATCTGATCTAACTTCTGGAGGCAGTCAAAATGAGTATTTGAATTCTTCCCTACCTTATTCCTGTGCTGAGATACAGGCTGCTCCAACCTGCTGTAAAATGCTTGATTTCGAGAGTGAGCGAAACTAATGAAAACATTGTTGGGGTAAAACCTAAAGGGAAAGACCTAGCACCAAATCCAATTTGCCATCTGATCTAACTTCTGGAGGCAGTCAAAATGATCCTTTGAATTCTTCCCTACCTTATTCCTGTGCTGAGATACAGGCTGCTCCAACCTGCTGTAAAATGCTTGATTTCGAGAGTGAGCGAAACTAATGACAACATTGTTGGGGTAAAACCTAAAGGGAAAGACCTAGCACCAAATCCAATTTGCCATCTGATCTAACTTCTGGAGGCAGTCAAAATGATCCTTAGAATTCTTCCCTACCTTATTCCTGTGCTGAGATACAGGCTGCTCCAACCTGCTGTAAAATGCTTGATTTCGAGAGTGAGCGAAACTAATGAAAACATTGTTGGGGTAAAACCTAAAGGGAAAGACCTAGCACCAAATCCAATTTGCCATCTGATCTAACTTCTGGAGGCAGTCAAAATGATCCTTAGAATTCTTCCCTACCTTATTCCTGTGCTGAGATACAGGCTGCTCCAACCTGCTGTAAAATGCTTGATTTCGAGAGTGAGCGAAACTAATGAAAACATTGTTGGGGTAAAACCTAAAGGGAAAGACCTAGCACCAAATCCAATTTGCCATCTGATCTAACTTCTGGAGGCAGTCAAAATGATCCTTTGAATTCTTCCCTACCTTATTCCTGTGCTGAGATACAGGCTGCTCCAACCTGCTGTAAAATGCTTGATTTCGAGAGTGAGCGAAACTAATGAAAACATTGTTGGGGTAAAACCTAAAGGGAAAGACCTAGCACCAAATCCAATTTGCCATCTGATCTAACTTCTGGAGGCAGTCAAAATGATCCTTAGAATTCTTCCCTACCTTATTCCTGTGCTGAGATACAGGCTGCTCCAACCTGCTGTAAAATGCTTGATTTCGAGAGTGAGCGAAACTAATGAAAACATTGTTGGGGTAAAACCTAAAGGGAAAGACCTAGCACCAAATCCAATTTGCCATCTGATCTAACTTCTGGAGGCAGTCAAAATGATCCTTTGAATTCTTCCCTACCTTATTCCTGTGCTGAGATACAGGCTGCTCCAACCTGCTGTAAAATGCTTGATTTCGAGAGTGAGCGAAACTAATGAAAACATTGTTGGGGTAAAACCTAAAGGGAAAGACCTAGCACCAAATCCAATTTGCCATCTGATCTAACTTCTGGAGGCAGTCAAAATGATCCTTAGAATTCTTCCCTACCTTATTCCTGTGCTGAGATACAGGCTGCTCCAACCTGCTGTAAAATGCTTGATTTCGAGAGTGAGCGAAACTAATGAAAACATTGTTGGGGTAAAACCTAAAGGGAAAGACCTAGCACCAAATCCAATTTGCCATCTGATCTAACTTCTGGAGGCAGTCAAAATGATCCTTAGAATTCTTCCCTACCTTATTCCTGTGCTGAGATACAGGCTGCTCCAACCTGCTGTAAAATGCTTGATTTCGAGAGTGAGCGAAACTAATGAAAACATTGTTGGGGTAAAACCTAAAGGGAAAGACCTAGCACCAAATCCAATTTGCCATCTGATCTAACTTCTGGAGGCAGTCAAAATGAGTATTTGAATTCTTCCCTACCTTATTCCTGTGCTGAGATACAGGCTGCTCCAACCTGCTGTAAAATGCTTGATTTCGAGAGTGAGCGAAACTAATGAAAACATTGTTGGGGTAAAACCTAAAGGGAAAGACCTAGCACCAAATCCAATTTGCCATCTGATCTAACTTCTGGAGGCAGTCAAAATGATCCTTAGAATTCTTCCCTACCTTATTCCTGTGCTGAGATACAGGCTGCTCCAACCTGCTGTAAAATGCTTGATTTCGAGAGTGAGCGAAACTAATGAAAACATTGTTGGGGTAAAACCTAAAGGGAAAGGCCTAGCACCAAATCCAATTTGCCATCTGATCTAACTTCTGGAGGCAGTCGAAATGAGTATTTGAATTCTTCCCTACCTTATTCCTGTGCTGAGATACAGGCTGCTCCAACCTGCTGTAAAATGCTTGATTTCGAGAGTGAGCGAAACTAATGAAAACATTGTTGGGGTAAAACCTAAAGGGAAAGACCTAGCACCAAATCCAATTTGCCATCTGATCTAACTTCTGGAGGCAGTCAAAATGATCCTTAGAATTCTTCCCTACCTTATTCCTGTGCTGAGATACAGGCTGCTCCAACCTGCTGTAAAATGCTTGATTTCGAGAGAGAGCGAAACTAATGAAAACATTGTTGGGGTAAAACCTAAAGGGAAAGACCTAGCACCAAATCCAATTTGCCATCTGATCTAACTTCTGGAGGCAGTCAAAATGAGTATTTGAATTCTTCCCTACCTTATTCCTGTGCTGAGATACAGGCTGCTCCAACCTGCTGTAAAATGCTTGATTTCGAGAGTGAGCGAAACTAATGAAAACATTGTTGGGGTAAAACCTAAAGGGAAAGACCTAGCACCAAATCCAATTTGCCATCTGATCTAACTTCTGGAGGCAGTCAAAATGATCCTTAGAATTCTTCCCTACCTTATTCCTGTGCTGAGATACAGGCTGCTCCAACCTGCTGTAAAATGCTTGATTTCGAGAGTGAGCGAAACTAATGAAAACATTGTTGGGGTAAAACCTAAAGGGAAAGACCTAGCACCAAATCCAATTTGCCATCTGATCTAACTTCTGGAGGCAGTCAAAATGAGCCTTAGAATTCTTCCCTACCTTATTCCTGTGCTGAGATACAGGCTGCTCCAACCTGCTGTAAAATGCTTGATTTCGAGAGTGAGCGAAACTAATGAAAACATTGTTGGGGTAAAACCTAAAGGGAAAGACCTAGCACCAAATCCAATTTGCCATCTGATCTAACTTCTGGAGGCAGTCAAAATGATCCTTAGAATTCTTCCCTACCTTATTCCTGTGCTGAGATACAGGCTGCTCCAACCTGCTGTAAAATGCTTGATTTCGAGAGTGAGCGAAACTAATGAAAACATTGTTGGGGTAAAACCTAAAGGGAAAGACCTAGCACCAAATCCAATTTGCCATCTGATCTAACTTCTGGAGGCAGTCAAAATGATCCTTAGAATTCTTCCCTACCTTATTCCTGTGCTGAGATACAGGCTGCTCCAACCTGCTGTAAAATGCTTGATTTCGAGAGTGAGCGAAACTAATGAAAACATTGTTGGGGTAAAACCTAAAGGGAAAGACCTAGCACCAAATCCAATTTGCCATCTGATCTAACTTCTGGAGGCAGTCAAAATGAGTATTTGAATTCTTCCCTACCTTATTCCTGTGCTGAGATACAGGCTGCTCCAACCTGCTGTAAAATGCTTGATTTCGAGAGTGAGCGAAACTAATGAAAACATTGTCGGGGTAAAACCTAAAGGGAAAGACCTAGCACCAAATCCAATTTTCCATCTGATCTAACTTCTGGAGGCAGTCAAAATGAGTATTTGAATTCTTCCCTACCTTATTCCTGTGCTGAGATACAGGCTGCTCCAACCTGCTGTAAAATGCTTGATTTCGAGAGTGAGCGAAACTAATGAAAACATTGTTGGGGTAAAACCTAAAGGGAAAGACCTAGCACCAAATCCAATTTGCCATCTGATCTAACTTCTGGAGGCAGTCAAAATGATCCTTAGAATTCTTCCCTACCTTATTCCTGTGCTGAGATACAGGCTGCTCCAACCTGCTGTAAAATGCTTGATTTCGAGAGTGAGCGAAACTAATGAAAACATTGTTGGGGTAAAACCTAAAGGGAAAGACCTAGCACCAAATCCAATTTGCCATCTGATCTAACTTCTGGAGGCAGTCAAAATGATCCTTAGAATTCTTCCCTACCTTATTCCTGTGCTGAGATACAGGCTGCTCCAACCTGCTGTAAAATGCTTGATTTCGAGAGTGAGCGAAACTAATGAAAACATTGTTGGGGTAAAACCTAAAGGGAAAGACCTAGCACCAAATCCAATTTGCCATCTGATCTAACTTCTGGAGGCAGTCAAAATGAGCCTTAGAATTCTTCCCTACCTTATTCCTGTGCTGAGATACAGGCTGCTCCAACCTGCTGTAAAATGCTTGATTTCGAGAGTGAGCGAAACTAATGAAAACATTGTTGGGGTAAAACCTAAAGGGAAAGACCTAGCACCAAATCCAATTTGCCATCTGATCTAACTTCTGGAGGCAGTCAAAATGATCCTTAGAATTCTTCCCTACCTTATTCCTGTGCTGAGATACAGGCTGCTCCAACCTGCTGTAAAATGCTTGATTTCGAGAGTGAGCGAAACTAATGAAAACATTGTTGGGGTAAAACCTAAAGGGAAAGACCTAGCACCAAATCCAATTTGCCATCTGATCTAACTTCTGGAGGCAGTCAAAATGATCCTTAGAATTCTTCCCTACCTTATTCCTGTGCTGAGATACAGGCTGCTCCAACCTGCTGTAAAATGCTTGATTTCGAGAGTGAGCGAAACTAATGAAAACATTGTTGGGGTAAAACCTAAAGGGAAAGGCCTAGCACCAAATCCAATTTGCCATCTGATCTAACTTCTGGAGGCAGTCAAAATGAGTATTTGAATTCTTCCCTACCTTATTCCTGTGCTGAGATACAGGCTGCTCCAACCTGCTGTAAAATGCTTGATTTCGAGAGTGAGCGAAACTAATGAAAACATTGTTGGGGTAAAACCTAAAGGGAAAGACCTAGCACCAAATCCAATTTGCCATCTGATCTAACTTCTGGAGGCAGTCAAAATGAGCCTTAGAATTCTTCCCTTCCTTATTCCTGTGCTGAGATACAGGCTGCTCCAACCTGCTGTAAAATGCTTGATTTCGAGAGTGAGCGAAACTAATGAAAACATTGTTGGGGTAAAACCTAAAGGGAAAGACCTAGCACCTAATCCAATTTGCCATCTGATCTAACTTCTGGAGGCAGTCAAAATGATCCTTAGAATTCTTCCCTACCTTATTCCTGTGCTGAGATACAGGCTGCTCCAACCTGCTGTAAAATGCTTGATTTCGAGAGTGAGCGAAACTAATGAAAACATTGTTGGGGTAAAACCTAAAGGGAAAGACCTAGCACCAAATCCAATTTGCCATCTGATCTAACTTCTGGAGGCAGTCAAAATGATCCTTAGAATTCTTCCCTACCTTATTCCTGTGCTGAGATACAGGCTGCTCCAACCTGCTGTAAAATGCTTGATTTCGAGAGTGAGCGAAACTAATGAAAACATTGTTGGGGTAAAACCTAAAGGGAAAGACCTAGCACCAAATCCAATTTGCCATCTGATCTAACTTCTGGAGGCAGTCAAAATGAGTATTTGAATTCTTCCCTACCTTATTCCTGTGCTGAGATACAGGCTGCTCCAACCTGCTGTAAAATGCTTGATTTCGAGAGTGAGCGAAACTAATGACAACATTGTTGGGGTAAAACCTAAAGGGAAAGACCTAGCACCAAATCCAATTTGCCATCTGATCTAACTTCTGGAGGCAGTCAAAATGATCCTTAGAATTCTTCCCTACCTTATTCCTGTGCTGAGATACAGGCTGCTCCAACCTGCTGTAAAATGCTTGATTTCGAGAGTGAGCGAAACTAATGAAAACATTGTTGGGGTAAAACCTAAAGGGAAAGACCTAGCACCAAATCCAATTTGCCATCTGATCTAACTTCTGGAGGCAGTCAAAATGATCCTTTGAATTCTTCCCTACCTTATTCCTGTGCTGAGATACAGGCTGCTCCAACCTGCTGTAAAATGCTTGATTTCGAGAGTGAGCGAAACTAATGAAAACATTGTTGGGGTAAAACCTAAAGGGAAAGACCTAGCACCAAATCCAATTTGCCATCTGATCTAACTTCTGGAGGCAGTCAAAATGAGTATTTGAATTCTTCCCTACCTTATTCCTGTGCTGAGATACAGGCTGCTCCAACCTGCTGTAAAATGCTTGATTTCGAGAGTGAGCGAAACTAATGAAAACATTGTTGGGGTAAAACCTAAAGGGAAAGACCTAGCACCAAATCCAATTTGCCATCTGATCTAACTTCTGGAGGCAGTCAAAATGATCCTTAGAATTCTTCCCTACCTTATTCCTGTGCTGAGATACAGGCTGCTCCAACCTGCTGTAAAATGCTTGATTTCGAGAGTGAGCGAAACTAATGAAAACATTGTTGGGGTAAAACCTAAAGGGAAAGACCTAGCACCAAATCCAATTTGCCATCTGATCTAACTTCTGGAGGCAGTCAAAATGATCCTTAGAATTCTTCCCTACCTTATTCCTGTGCTGAGATACAGGCTGCTCCAACCTGCTGTAAAATGCTTGATTTCGAGAGTGAGCGAAACTAATGAAAACATTGTTGGGGTAAAACCTAAAGGGAAAGACCTAGCACCAAATCCAATTTGCCATCTGATCTAACTTCTGGAGGCAGTCAAAATGATCCTTAGAATTCTTCCCTACCTTATTCCTGTGCTGAGATACAGGCTGCTCCAACCTGCTGTAAAATGCTTGATTTCGAGAGTGAGCGAAACTAATGAAAACATTGTTGGGGTAAAACCTAAAGGGAAAGGCCTAGCACCAAATCCAATTTGCCATCTGATCTAACTTCTGGAGGCAGTCAAAATGAGTATTTGAATTCTTCCCTACCTTATTCCTGTGCTGAGATACAGGCTGCTCCAACCTGCTGTAAAATGCTTGATTTCGAGAGTGAGCGAAACTAATGAAAACATTGTTGGGGTAAAACCTAAAGGGAAAGACCTAGCACCAAATCCAATTTGCCATCTGATCTAACTTCTGGAGGCAGTCAAAATGAGCCTTAGAATTCTTCCCTACCTTATTCCTGTGCTGAGATACAGGCTGCTCCAACCTGCTGTAAAATGCTTGATTTCGAGAGTGAGCGAAACTAATGAAAACATTGTTGGGGTAAAACCTAAAGGGAAAGACCTAGCACCTAATCCAATTTGCCATCTGATCTAACTTCTGGAGGCAGTCAAAATGATCCTTAGAATTCTTCCCTACCTTATTCCTGTGCTGAGATACAGGCTGCTCCAACCTGCTGTAAAATGCTTGATTTCGAGAGTGAGCGAAACTAATGAAAACATTGTTGGGGTAAAACCTAAAGGGAAAGACCTAGCACCAAATCCAATTTGCCATCTGATCTAACTTCTGGAGGCAGTCAAAATGATCCTTAGAATTCTTCCCTACCTTATTCCTGTGCTGAGATACAGGCTGCTCCAACCTGCTGTAAAATGCTTGATTTCGAGAGTGAGCGAAACTAATGAAAACATTGTTGGGGTAAAACCTAAAGGGAAAGACCTAGCACCAAATCCAATTTGCCATCTGATCTAACTTCTGGAGGCAGTCAAAATGAGTATTTGAATTCTTCCCTACCTTATTCCTGTGCTGAGATACAGGCTGCTCCAACCTGCTGTAAAATGCTTGATTTCGAGAGTGAGCGAAACTAATGACAACATTGTTGGGGTAAAACCTAAAGGGAAAGACCTAGCACCAAATCCAATTTGCCATCTGATCTAACTTCTGGAGGCAGTCAAAATGATCCTTAGAATTCTTCCCTACCTTATTCCTGTGCTGAGATACAGGCTGCTCCAACCTGCTGTAAAATGCTTGATTTCGAGAGTGAGCGAAACTAATGAAAACATTGTTGGGGTAAAACCTAAAGGGAAAGACCTAGCACCAAATCCAATTTGCCATCTGATCTAACTTCTGGAGGCAGTCAAAATGATCCTTTGAATTCTTCCCTACCTTATTCCTGTGCTGAGATACAGGCTGCTCCAACCTGCTGTAAAATGCTTGATTTCGAGAGTGAGCGAAACTAATGAAAACATTGTTGGGGTAAAACCTAAAGGGAAAGACCTAGCACCAAATCCAATTTGCCATCTGATCTAACTTCTGGAGGCAGTCAAAATGAGTATTTGAATTCTTCCCTACCTTATTCCTGTGCTGAGATACAGGCTGCTCCAACCTGCTGTAAAATGCTTGATTTCGAGAGTGAGCGAAACTAATGAAAACATTGTTGGGGTAAAACCTAAAGGGAAAGACCTAGCACCAAATCCAATTTGCCATCTGATCTAACTTCTGGAGGCAGTCAAAATGAGTATTTGAATTCTTCCCTACCTTATTCCTGTGCTGAGATACAGGCTGCTCCAACCTGCTGTAAAATGCTTGATTTCGAGAGTGAGCGAAACTAATGAAAACATTGTTGGGGTAAAACCTAAAGGGAAAGGCCTAGCACCAAATCCAATTTGCCATCTGATCTAACTTCTGGAGGCAGTCGAAATGAGTATTTGAATTCTTCCCTACCTTATTCCTGTGCTGAGATACAGGCTGCTCCAACCTGCTGTAAAATGCTTGATTTCGAGAGTGAGCGAAACTAATGAAAACATTGTTGGGGTAAAACCTAAAGGGAAAGACCTAGCACCAAATCCAATTTGCCATCTGATCTAACTTCTGGAGGCAGTCAAAATGATCCTTAGAATTCTTCCCTACCTTATTCCTGTGCTGAGATACAGGCTGCTCCAACCTGCTGTAAAATGCTTGATTTCGAGAGAGAGCGAAACTAATGAAAACATTGTTGGGGTAAAACCTAAAGGGAAAGACCTAGCACCAAATCCAATTTGCCATCTGATCTAACTTCTGGAGGCAGTCAAAATGAGTATTTGAATTCTTCCCTACCTTATTCCTGTGCTGAGATACAGGCTGCTCCAACCTGCTGTAAAATGCTTGATTTCGAGAGTGAGCGAAACTAATGAAAACATTGTTGGGGTAAAACCTAAAGGGAAAGACCTAGCACCAAATCCAATTTGCCATCTGATCTAACTTCTGGAGGCAGTCAAAATGATCCTTAGAATTCTTCCCTACCTTATTCCTGTGCTGAGATACAGGCTGCTCCAACCTGCTGTAAAATGCTTGATTTCGAGAGTGAGCGAAACTAATGAAAACATTGTTGGGGTAAAACCTAAAGGGAAAGACCTAGCACCAAATCCAATTTGCCATCTGATCTAACTTCTGGAGGCAGTCAAAATGATCCTTAGAATTCTTCCCTACCTTATTCCTGTGCTGAGATACAGGCTGCTCCAACCTGCTGTAAAATGCTTGATTTCGAGAGTGAGCGAAACTAATGAAAACATTGTTGGGGTAAAACCTAAAGGGAAAGACCTAGCACCAAATCCAATTTGCCATCTGATCTAACTTCTGGAGGCAGTCAAAATGAGTATTTGAATTCTTCCCTACCTTATTCCTGTGCTGAGATACAGGCTGCTCCAACCTGCTGTAAAATGCTTGATTTCGAGAGTGAGCGAAACTAATGAAAACATTGTTGGGGTAAAACCTAAAGGGAAAGACCTAGCACCAAATCCAATTTGCCATCTGATCTAACTTCTGGAGGCAGTCAAAATGATCCTTAGAATTCTTCCCTACCTTATTCCTGTGCTGAGATACAGGCTGCTCCAACCTGCTGTAAAATGCTTGATTTCGAGAGTGAGCGAAACTAATGAAAACATTGTTGGGGTAAAACCTAAAGGGAAAGACCTAGCACCAAATCCAATTGGCCATCTGATCTAACTTCTGGAGGCAGTCAAAATGATCCTTAGAATTCTTCCCTACCTTATTCCTGTGCTGAGATACAGGCTGCTCCAACCTGCTGTAAAATGCTTGATTTCGAGAGTGAGCGAAACTAATGAAAACATTGTTGGGGTAAAACCTAAAGGGAAAGACCTAGCACCAAATCCAATTTGCCATCTGATCTAACTTCTGGAGGCAGTCAAAATGATCCTTAGAATTCTTCCCTACCTTATTCCTGTGCTGAGATACAGGCTGCTCCAACCTGCTGTAAAATGCTTGATTTCGAGAGTGAGCGAAACTAATGAAAACATTGTTGGGGTAAAACCTAAAGGGAAAGACCTAGCACCAAATCCAATTTGCCATCTGATCTAACTTCTGGAGGCAGTCAAAATGATCCTTAGAATTCTTCCCTACCTTATTCCTGTGCTGAGATACAGGCTGCTCCAACCTGCTGTAAAATGCTTGATTTCGAGAGTGAGCGAAACGAATGAAAACATTGTTGGGGTAAAACCTAAAGGGAAAGACCTAGCACCAAATCCAATTTGCCATCTGATCTAACTTCTGGAGGCAGTCAAAATGATCCTTAGAATTCTTCCCTACCTTATTCCTGTGCTGAGATACAGGCTGCTCCAACCTGCTGTAAAATGCTTGATTTCGAGAGTGAGCGAAACTAATGAAAACATTGTTGGGGTAAAACCTAAAGGGAAAGACCTAGCACCAAATCCAATTTGCCATCTGATCTAACTTCTGGAGGCAGTCAAAATGATCCTTAGAATTCTTCCCTACCTTATTCCTGTGCTGAGATACAGGCTGCTCCAACCTGCTGTAAAATGCTTGATTTCGAGAGTGAGCGAAACTAATGAAAACATTGTTGGGGTAAAACCTAAAGGGAAAGACCTAGCACCAAATCCAATTTGCCATCTGATCTAACTTCTGGAGGCAGTCAAAATGAGCCTTAGAATTCTTCCCTACCTTATTCCTGTGCTGAGATACAGGCTGCTCCAACCTGCTGTAAAATGCTTGATTTCGAGAGTGAGCGAAACTAATGAAAACATTGTTGGGGTAAAACCTAAAGGGAAAGACCTAGCACCAAATCCAATTTGCCATCTGATCTAACTTCTGGAGGCAGTCAAAATGAGCCTTAGAATTCTTCCCTACCTTATTCCTGTGCTGAGATACAGGCTGCTCCAACCTGCTGTAAAATGCTTGATTTCGAGAGAGAGCGAAACTAATGAAAACATTGTTGGGGTAAAACCTAAAGGGAAAGACCTAGCACCAAATCCAATTTGCCATCTGATCTAACTTCTGGAGGCAGTCAAAATGAGTATTTGAATTCTTCCCTACCTTATTCCTGTGCTGAGATACAGGCTGCTCCAACCTGCTGTAAAATGCTTGATTTCGAGAGTGAGCGAAACTAATGAAAACATTGTTGGGGTAAAACCTAAAGGGAAAGACCTAGCACCAAATCCAATTTGCCATCTGATCTAACTTCTGGAGGCAGTCAAAATGATCCTTAGAATTCTTCCCTACCTTATTCCTGTGCTGAGATACAGGCTGCTCCAACCTGCTGTAAAATGCTTGATTTCGAGAGTGAGCGAAACTAATGAAAACATTGTTGGGGTAAAACCTAAAGGGAAAGACCTAGCACCAAATCCAATTTGCCATCTGATCTAACTTCTGGAGGCAGTCAAAATGATCCTTAGAATTCTTCCCTACCTTATTCCTGTGCTGAGATACAGGCTGCTCCAACCTGCTGTAAAATGCTTGATTTCGAGAGTGAGCGAAACTAATGAAAACATTGTTGGGGTAAAACCTAAAGGGAAAGACCTAGCACCAAATCCAATTTGCCATCTGATCTAACTTCTGGAGGCAGTCAAAATGATCCTTAGAATTCTTCCCTACCTTATTCCTGTGCTGAGATACAGGCTGCTCCAACCTGCTGTAAAATGCTTGATTTCGAGAGTGAGCGAAACTAATGAAAACATTGTTGGGGTAAAACCTAAAGGGAAAGACCTAGCACCAAATCCAATTTGCCATCTGATCTAACTTCTGGAGGCAGTCAAAATGATCCTTAGAATTCTTCCCTACCTTATTCCTGTGCTGAGATACAGGCTGCTCCAACCTGCTGTAAAATGCTTGATTTCGAGAGTGAGCGAAACTAATGAAAACATTGTTGGGGTAAAACCTAAAGGGAAAGACCTAGCACCAAATCCAATTTGCCATCTGATCTAACTTCTGGAGGCAGTCAAAATGATCCTTAGAATTCTTCCCTACCTTATTCCTGTGCTGAGATACAGGCTGCTCCAACCTGCTGTAAAATGCTTGATTTCGAGAGTGAGCGAAACTAATGAAAACATTGTTGGGGTAAAACCTAAAGGGAAAGACCTAGCACCAAATCCAATTTGCCATCTGATCTAACTTCTGGAGGCAGTCAAAATGAGTATTTGAATTCTTCCCTACCTTATTCCTGTGCTGAGATACAGGCTGCTCCAACCTGCTGTAAAATGCTTGATTTCGAGAGTGAGCGAAACTAATGAAAACATTGTTGGGGTAAAACCTAAAGGGAAAGACCTAGCACCAAATCCAATTTGCCATCTGATCTAACTTCTGGAGGCAGTCAAAATGAGTATTTGAATTCTTCCCTACCTTATTCCTGTGCTGAGATACAGGCTGCTCCAACCTGCTGTAAAATGCTTGATTTCGAGAGTGAGCGAAACTAATGAAAACATTGTTGGGGTAAAACCTAAAGGGAAAGACCTAGCACCAAATCCAATTTGCCATCTGATCTAACTTCTGGAGGCAGTCAAAATGATCCTTAGAATTCTTCCCTACCTTATTCCTGTGCTGAGATACAGGCTGCTCCAACCTGCTGTAAAATGCTTGATTTCGAGAGTGAGCGAAACTAATGAAAACATTGTTGGGGTAAAACCTAAAGGGAAAGACCTAGCACCAAATCCAATTTGCCATCTGATCTAACTTCTGGAGGCAGTCAAAATGATCCTTAGAATTCTTCCCTACCTTATTCCTGTGCTGAGATACAGGCTGCTCCAACCTGCTGTAAAATGCTTGATTTCGAGAGTGAGCGAAACTAATGAAAACATTGTTGGGGTAAAACCTAAAGGGAAAGACCTAGCACCAAATCCAATTTGCCATCTGATCTAACTTCTGGAGGCAGTCAAAATGAGTATTTCAATTCTTCTCTACCTTATTCCTGTGCTGAGATACAGGCTGCTCCAACCTGCTGTAAAATGCTTGATTTCGAGAGTGAGCGAAACTAATGAAAACATTGTTGGGGTAAAACCTAAAGGGAAAGACCTAGCACCAAATCCAATTTGCCATCTGATCTAACTTCTGGAGGCAGTCAAAATGATCCTTAGAATTCTTCCCTACCTTATTCCTGTGCTGAGATACAGGCTGCTCCAACCTGCTGTAAAATGCTTGATTTCGAGAGTGAGCGAAACTAATGAAAACATTGTTGGGGTAAAACCTAAAGGGAAAGACCTAGCACCAAATCCAATTTGCCATCTGATCTAACTTCTGGAGGCAGTCAAAATGATCCTTAGAATTCTTCCCTACCTTATTCCTGTGCTGAGATACAGGCTGCTCCAACCTGCTGTAAAATGCTTGATTTCGAGAGTGAGCGAAACTAATGAAAACATTGTTGGGGTAAAACCTAAAGGGAAAGACCTAGCACCAAATCCAATTTGCCATCTGATCTAACTTCTGGAGGCAGTCAAAATGAGCCTTAGAATTCTTCCCTACCTTATTCCTGTGCTGAGATACAGGCTGCTCCAACCTGCTGTAAAATGCTTGATTTCGAGAGTGAGCGAAACTAATGAAAACATTGTTGGGGTAAAACCTAAAGGGAAAGACCTAGCACCAAATCCAATTTGCCATCTGATCTAACTTCTGGAGGCAGTCAAAATGAGTATTTGAATTCTTCCCTACCTTATTCCTGTGCTGAGATACAGGCTGCTCCAAACTGCTGTAAAATGCTTGATTTCGAGAGTGAGCGAAACTAATGAAAACATTGTTGGGGTAAAACCTAAAGGGAAAGACCTAGCACCAAATCCAATTTGCCATCTGATCTAACTTCTGGAGGCAGTCAAAATGATCCTTAGAATTCTTCCCTACCTTATTCCTGTGCTGAGATACAGGCTGCTCCAACCTGCTGTAAAATGCTTGATTTCGAGAGTGAGCGAAACTAATGAAAACATTGTTGGGGTAAAACCTAAAGGGAAAGACCTAGCACCAAATCCAATTTGCCATCTGATCTAACTTCTGGAGGCAGTCAAAATGATCCTTAGAATTCTTCCCTACCTTATTCCTGTGCTGAGATACAGGCTGCTCCAACCTGCTGTAAAATGCTTGATTTCGAGAGTGAGCGAAACGAATGAAAACATTGTTGGGGTAAAACCTAAAGGGAAAGACCTAGCACCAAATCCAATTTGCCATCTGATCTAACTTCTGGAGGCAGTCAAAATGATCCTTAGAATTCTTCCCTACCTTATTCCTGTGCTGAGATACAGGCTGCTCCAACCTGCTGTAAAATGCTTGATTTCGAGAGTGAGCGAAACTAATGAAAACATTGTTGGGGTAAAACCTAAAGGGAAAGACCTAGCACCAAATCCAATTTGCCATCTGATCTAACTTCTGGAGGCAGTCAAAATGAGTATTTCAATTCTTCCCTACCTTATTCCTGTGCTGAGATACAGGCTGCTCCAACCTGCTGTAAAATGCTTGATTTCGAGAGTGAGCGAAACTAATGAAAACATTGTTGGGGTAAAACCTAAAGGGAAAGACCTAGCACCAAATCCAATTTGCCATCTGATCTAACTTCTGGAGGCAGTCAAAATGATCCTTAGAATTCTTCCCTACCTTATTCCTGTGCTGAGATACAGGCTGCTCCAACTTGCTGTAAAATGCTTGATTTCGAGAGTGAGCGAAACTAATGAAAACATTGTTGGGGTAAAACCTAAAGGGAAAGACCTAGCACCAAATCCAATTTGCCATCTGATCTAACTTCTGGAGGCAGTCAAAATGAGTATTTCAATTCTTCCCTACCTTATTCCTGTGCTGAGATACAGGCTGCTCCAACCTGCTGTAAAATGCTTGATTTCGAGAGTGAGCGAAACTAATGAAAACATTGTTGGGGTAAAACCTAAAGGGAAAGACCTAGCACCAAATCCAATTTGCCATCTGATCTAACTTCTGGAGGCAGTCAAAATGATCCTTAGAATTCTTCCCTACCTTATTCCAGTGCTGAGATACAGGCTGCTCCAACCTGCTGTAAAATGCTTGATTTCGAGAGTGAGCGAAACTAATGAAAACATTGTTGGGGTAAAACCTAAAGGGAAAGACCTAGCACCAAATCCAATTTGCCATCTGATCTAACTTCTGGAGGCAGTCAAAATGATCCTTAGAATTCTTCCCTACCTTATTCCTGTGCTGAGATACAGGCTGCTCCAACCTGCTGTAAAATGCTTGATTTCGAGAGTGAGCGAAACTAATGAAAACATTGTTGGGGTAAAACCTAAAGGGAAAGACCTAGCACCAAATCCAATTTGCCATCTGATCTAACTTCTGGAGGCAGTCAAAATGATCCTTAGAATTCTTCCCTACCTTATTCCTGTGCTGAGATACAGGCTGCTCCAACCTGCTGTAAAATGCTTGATTTCGAGAGTGAGCGAAACTAATGAAAACATTGTTGGGGTAAAACCTAAAGGGAAAGACCTAGCACCAAATTGCATTGGCCATCTGATCTAACTTCTGGAGGCAGTCAAAATGAGTATTTGAATTCTTCCCTACCTTATTCCTGTGCTGAGATACAGGCTGCTCCAACCTGCTGTAAAATGCTTGATTTCGAGAGTGAGCGAAACTAATGAAAACATTGTTGGGGTAAAACCTAAAGGGAAAGACCTAGCACCAAATCCAATTTGCCATCTGATCTAACTTCTGGAGGCAGTCAAAATGATCCTTAGAATTCTTCCCTACCTTATTCCTGTGCTGAGATACAGGCTGCTCCAACCTGCTGTAAAATGCTTGATTTCGAGAGTGAGCGAAACTAATGAAAACATTGTTGGGGTAAAACCTAAAGGGAAAGGCCTAGCACCAAATTGCATTGGCCATCTGATCTAACTTCTGGAGGCAGTCAAAATGAGTATTTGAATTCTTCCCTACCTTATTCCTGTGCTGAGATACAGGCTGCTCCAACCTGCTGTAAAATGCTTGATTTCGAGAGTGAGCGAAACTAATGAAAACATTGTTGGGGTAAAACCTAAAGGGAAAGACCTAGCACCAAATCCAATTTGCTGTCTGATCTAACTTCTGGAGGCAGTCAAAATGATCCTTAGAATTCTTCCCTACCTTATTCCTGTGCTGAGATACAGGCTGCTCCAACCTGCTGTAAAATGCTTGATTTCGAGAGTGAGCGAAACTAATGAAAACATTGTTGGGGTAAAACCTAAAGGGAAAGACCTAGCACCAAATCCAATTTGCCATCTGATCTAACTTCTGGAGGCAGTCAAAATGATCCTTAGAATTCTTCCCTACCTTATTCCTGTGCTGAGATACAGGCTGCTCCAACCTGCTGTAAAATGCTTGATTTCGAGAGTGAGCGAAACTAATGAAAACATTGTTGGGGTAAAACCTAAAGGGAAAGACCTAGCACCAAATCCAATTTGCCATCTGATCTAACTTCTGGAGGCAGTCAAAATGATCCTTAGAATTCTTCCCTACCTTATCCCTGTGCTGAGATACAGGCTGCTCCAACCTGCTGTAAAATGCTTGATTTCGAGAGTGAGCGAAACTAATGAAAACATTGTTGGGGTAAAACCTAAAGGGAAAGACCTAGCACCAAATCCAATTTGCCATCTGATCTAACTTCTGGAGGCAGTCAAAATGATCCTTAGAATTCTTCCCTACCTTATTCCTGTGCTGAGATACAGGCTGCTCCAACCTGCTGTAAAATGCTTGATTTCGAGAGTGAGCGAAACTAATGAAAACATTGTTGGGGTAAAACCTAAAGGGAAAGACCTAGCACCAAATCCAATTTGCCATCTGATCTAACTTCTGGAGGCAGTCAAAATGATCCTTAGAATTCTTCCCTACCTTATTCCTGTGCTGAGATACAGGCTGCTCCAACCTGCTGTAAAATGCTTGATTTCGAGAGTGAGCGAAACTAATGAAAACATTGTTGGGGTAAAACCTAAAGGGAAAGACCTAGCACCAAATCCAATTTGCCATCTGATCTAACTTCTGGAGGCAGTCAAAATGATCCTTAGAATTCTTCCCTACCTTATTCCTGTGCTGAGATACAGGCTGCTCCAACCTGCTGTAAAATGCTTGATTTCGAGAGTGAGCGAAACTAATGAAAACATTGTTGGGGTAAAACCTAAAGGGAAAGACCTAGCACCAAATCCAATTTGCCATCTGATCTAACTTCTGGAGGCAGTCAAAATGATCCTTAGAATTCTTCCCTACCTTATTCCTGTGCTGAGATACAGGCTGCTCCAACCTGCTGTAAAATGCTTGATTTCGAGAGTGAGCGAAACTAATGAAAACATTGTTGGGGTAAAACCTAAAGGGAAAGACCTAGCACCAAATCCAATTTGCCATCTGATCTAACTTCTGGAGGCAGTCAAAATGATCCTTAGAATTCTTCCCTACCTTATTCCTGTGCTGAGATACAGGCTGCTCCAACCTGCTGTCAAATGCTTGATTTCGAGAGTGAGCGAAACTAATGAAAACATTGTTGGGGTAAAACCTAAAGGGAAAGACCTAGCACCAAATCCAATTTGCCATCTGATCTAACTTCTGGAGGCAGTCAAAATGAGTATTTGAATTCTTCCCTACCTTATTCCTGTGCTGAGATACAGGCTGCTCCAACCTGCTGTAAAATGCTTGATTTCGAGAGTGAGCAAAACTAATGAAAACATTGTTGGGGTAAAATCTAAAGGGAAAGACCTAGCACCAAATCCAATTTGCCATCTGATCTAACTTCTGGAGGCAGGTCAAAATGATCCTTAGAATTCTTCCCTACCTTATTCCTGTGCTGAGATACAGGCTGCTCCAACCTGCTGTAAAATGCTTGATTTCGAGAGTGAGCGAAACTAATGAAAACATTGTTGGGGTAAAACCTAAAGGGAAAGACCTAGCACCAAATCCAGTTTGCCATCTGATCTAACTTCTGGAGGCAGTCAAAATGATCCTTAGAATTCTTCCCTACTTTATTCCTGTGCTGAGATACAGGCTGCTCCAACCTGCTGTCAAATGCTTGGTTTCGAGAGTGAGCGAAACTAATGAAAACATTGTTGGGGTAAAACCTAAAGGGAAAGACCTAGCACCAAATCCAATTGGCCATCTGATCTAACTTCTGGAGGCAGTCAAAATGATCCTTAGAATTCTTCCCTACCTTATTCCTGTGCTGAGATACAGGCTGCTCCAACCTGCTGTAAAATGCTTGATTTCGAGAGTGAGCGAAACTAATGAAAACATTGTTGGGGTAAAACCTAAAGGGAAAGACCTAGCACCAAATCCAATTTGCCATCTGATCTAACTTCTGGAGGCAGTCAAAATGATCCTTTGAATTCTTCCCTACCTTATTCCTGTGCTGAGATACAGGCTGCTCCAACCTGCTGTAAAATGCTTGATTTCGAGAGTGAGCGAAACTAATGAAAACATTGTTGGGGTAAAACCTAAAGGGAAAGACCTAGCACCAAATCCAATTTGCCATCTGATCTAACTTCTGGAGGCAGTCAAAATGATCCTTAGAATTCTTCCCTACCTTATTCCTGTGCTGAGATACAGGCTGCTCCAACCTGCTGTAAAATGCTTGATTTCGAGAGTGAGCGAAACTAATGAAAACATTGTTGGGGTAAAACCTAAAGGGAAAGACCTAGCACCAAATCCAATTTGCCATCTGATCTAACTTCTGGAGGCAGTCAAAATGATCCTTAGAATTCTTCCCTACCTTATTCCTGTGCTGAGATACAAGCTGCTCCAACCTGCTGTAAAATGCTTGATTTCGAGAGTGAGCGAAACTAATGAAAACATTGTTGGGGTAAAACCTAAAGGGAAAGACCTAGCACCAAATCCAATTTGCCATCTGATCTAACTTCTGGAGGCAGTCAAAATGATCCTTAGAATTCTTCCCTACCTTATTCCTGTGCTGAGATACAGGCTGCTCCAACCTGCTGTAAAATGCTTGATTTCGAGAGTGAGCGAAACTAATGAAAACATTGTTGGGGTAAAAACCTAAAGGGAAAGACCTAGCACCAAGTCCAATATGCCATCTGATCTAACTTCTGGAGGCAGTCAAAATGATCCTTAGAATTCTTCCCTACCTTATTCCTGTGCTGAGATACAGGCTGCTCCAACCTGCTGTAAAATGCTTGATTTCGAGAGTGAGCGAAACTAATGAAAACATTGTTGGGGGTAAAACCTAAAGGGAAAGACCTAGCACCAAATCCAATTTGCCATCTGATCTAACTTCTGGAGGCAGTCAAAATGATCCTTAGAATTCTTCCCTACCTTATTCCTGTGCTGAGATACAGGCTGCTCCAACCTGCTGTAAAATGCTTGATTTCGAGAGTGAGCGAAACGAATGAAAACATTGTTGGGGTAAAACCTAAAGGGAAAGACCTAGCACCAAATCCAATTTGCCATCTGATCTAACTTCTGGAGGCAGTCAAAATGATCCTTAGAATTCTTCCCTACCTTATTCCTGTGCTGAGATACAGGCTGCTCCAACTTGCTGTAAAATGCTTGATTTCGAGAGTGAGCGAAACTAATGAAAACATTGTTGGGGGTAAAACCTAAAGGGAAAGACCTAGCACCAAATCCAATTTGCCATCTGATCTAACTTCTGGAGGCAGTCAAAATGAGTATTTCAATTCTTCCCTACCTTATTCCTGTGCTGAGATACAGGCTGCTCCAACCTGCTGTAAAATGCTTGATTTCGAGAGTGAGCGAAACTAATGAAAACATTGTTGGGGTAAAACCTAAAGGGAAAGACCTAGCACCAAATTCCATTGGCCATCTGATCTAACTTCTGGAGGCAGTCAAAATGATCCTTAGAATTCTTCCCTACCTTATTCCTGTGCTGAGATACAGGCTGCTCCAACCTGCTGTAAAATGCTTGATTTCGAGAGTGAGCGAAACTAATGAAAACATTGTTGGGGTAAAACCTAAAGGGAAAGACCTAGCACCAAATCCAATTTGCCATCTGATCTAACTTCTGGAGGCAGTCAAAATGATCCTTAGAATTCTTCCCTACCTTATTCCTGTGCTGAGATACAGGCTGCTCCAACCTGCTGTAAAATGCTTGATTTCGAGAGTGAGCGAAACTAATGAAAACATTGTTGGGGTAAAACCTAAAGGGAAAGACCTAGCACCAAATCCAATTTGCCATCTGATCTAACTTCTGGAGGCAGTCAAAATGATCCTTAGAATTCTTCCCTACCTTATTCCTGTGCTGAGATACAGGCTGCTCCAACCTGCTGTAAAATGCTTGATTTCGAGAGTGAGCGAAACTAATGAAAACATTGTTGGGGTAAAACCTAAAGGGAAAGACCTAGCACCAAATTGCATTGGCCATCTGATCTAACTTCTGGAGGCAGTCAAAATGAGTATTTGAATTCTTCCCTACCTTATTCCTGTGCTGAGATACAGGCTGCTCCAACCTGCTGTAAAATGCTTGATTTCGAGAGTGAGCGAAACTAATGAAAACATTGTTGGGGTAAAACCTAAAGGGAAAGACCTAGCACCAAATCCAATTTGCCATCTGATCTAACTTCTGGAGGCAGTCAAAATGATCCTTAGAATTCTTCCCTACCTTATTCCTGTGCTGAGATACAGGCTGCTCCAACCTGCTGTAAAATGCTTGATTTCGAGAGTGAGCGAAACTAATGAAAACATTGTTGGGGTAAAACCTAAAGGGAAAGGCCTAGCACCAAATTGCATTGGCCATCTGATCTAACTTCTGGAGGCAGTCAAAATGAGTATTTGAATTCTTCCCTACCTTATTCCTGTGCTGAGATACAGGCTGCTCCAACCTGCTGTAAAATGCTTGATTTCGAGAGTGAGCGAAACTAATGAAAAACATTGTTGGGGGTAAAACCTAAAGGGAAAGACCTAGCACCAAATCCAATTTGCTGTCTGATCTAACTTCTGGAGGCAGTCAAAATGATCCTTAGAATTCTTCCCTACCTTATTCCTGTGCTGAGATACAGGCTGCTCCAACCTGCTGTAAAATGCTTGATTTCGAGAGTGAGCGAAACTAATGAAAACATTGTTGGGGTAAAACCTAAAGGGAAAGACCTAGCACCAAATCCAATTTGCCATCTGATCTAACTTCTGGAGGCAGTCAAAATGATCCTTAGAATTCTTCCCTACCTTATTCCTGTGCTGAGATACAGGCTGCTCCAACCTGCTGTAAAATGCTTGATTTCGAGAGTGAGCGAAACTAATGAAAACATTGTTGGGGTAAAACCTAAAGGGAAAGACCTAGCACCAAATCCAATTTGCCATCTGATCTAACTTCTGGAGGCAGTCAAAATGATCCTTAGAATTCTTCCCTACCTTATCCCTGTGCTGAGATACAGGCTGCTCCAACCTGCTGTAAAATGCTTGATTTCGAGAGTGAGCGAAACTAATGAAAACATTGTTGGGGTAAAAACCTAAAGGGAAAGACCTAGCACCAAATCCAATTTGCCATCTGATCTAACTTCTGGAGGCAGTCAAAATGATCCTTAGAATTCTTCCCTACCTTATTCCTGTGCTGAGATACAGGCTGCTCCAACCTGCTGTAAAATGCTTGATTTCGAGAGTGAGCGAAACTAATGAAAACATTGTTGGGGTAAAACCTAAAGGGAAAGACCTAGCACCAAATCCAATTTGCCATCTGATCTAACTTCTGGAGGCAGTCAAAATGATCCTTAGAATTCTTCCCTACCTTATTCCTGTGCTGAGATACAGGCTGCTCCAACCTGCTGTAAAATGCTTGATTTCGAGAGTGAGCGAAACTAATGAAAACATTGTTGGGGTAAAACCTAAAGGGAAAGACCTAGCACCAAATCCAATTTGCCATCTGATCTAACTTCTGGAGGCAGTCAAAATGATCCTTAGAATTCTTCCCTACCTTATTCCTGTGCTGAGATACAGGCTGCTCCAACCTGCTGTAAAATGCTTGATTTCGAGAGTGAGCGAAACTAATGAAAACATTGTTGGGGTAAAACCTAAAGGGAAAGACCTAGCACCAAATCCAATTTGCCATCTGATCTAACTTCTGGAGGCAGTCAAAATGATCCTTAGAATTCTTCCCTACCTTATTCCTGTGCTGAGATACAGGCTGCTCCAACCTGCTGTAAAATGCTTGATTTCGAGAGTGAGCGAAACTAATGAAAACATTGTTGGGGTAAAACCTAAAGGGAAAGACCTAGCACCAAATCCAATTTGCCATCTGATCTAACTTCTGGAGGCAGTCAAAATGATCCTTAGAATTCTTCCCTACCTTATTCCTGTGCTGAGATACAGGCTGCTCCAACCTGCTGTCAAATGCTTGATTTCGAGAGTGAGCGAAACTAATGAAAACATTGTTGGGGTAAAACCTAAAGGGAAAGACCTAGCACCAAATCCAATTTGCCATCTGATCTAACTTCTGGAGGCAGTCAAAATGAGTATTTGAATTCTTCCCTACCTTATTCCTGTGCTGAGATACAGGCTGCTCCAACCTGCTGTAAAATGCTTGATTTCGGAGAGTGAGCGAAACTAATGAAAACATTGTTGGGGTAAAACCTAAAGGGAAAGACCTAGCACCAAATCCAATTTGCCATCTGATCTAACTTCTGGAGGCAGTCAAAATGATCCTTAGAATTCTTCCCTACCTTATTCCTGTGCTGAGATACAGGCTGCTCCAACCTGCTGTAAAATGCTTGATTTCGAGGAGTGAGCGAAAACTAATGAAAACATTGTTGGGGTAAAACCTAAAGGGAAAGACCTAGCACCAAATCCAGTTTGCCATCTGATCTAACTTCTGGAGGCAGTCAAAATGATCCTTAGAATTCTTCCCTACTTTATTCCTGTGCTGAGATACAGGCTGCTCCAACCTGCTGTAAAATGCTTGATTTCGAGAGTGAGCGAAACTAATGAAAACATTGTTGGGGTAAAACCTAAAGGGAAAGACCTAGCACCAAATCCAATTTGCCATCTGATCTAACTTCTGGAGGCAGTCAAAATGATCCTTAGAATTCTTCCCTACCTTATTCCTGTGCTGAGATACAGGCTGCTCCAACCTGCTGTAAAATGCTTGATTTCGAGAGTGAGCGAAACTAATGAAAACATTGTTGGGGTAAAACCTAAAGGGAAAGACCTAGCACCAAATCCAATTTGCCATCTGATCTAACTTCTGGAGGCAGTCAAAATGATCCTTAGAATTCTTCCCTACCTTATTCCTGTGCTGAGATACAGGCTGCTCCAACCTGCTGTAAAATGCTTGATTTCGAGAGTGAGCGAAACTAATGAAAACATTGTTGGGGTAAAACCTAAAGGGAAAGACCTAGCACCAAATCCAATTTGCCATCTGATCTAACTTCTGGAGGCAGTCAAAATGATCCTTAGAATTCTTCCCTACCTTATTCCTGTGCTGAGATACAGGCTGCTCCAACCTGCTGTAAAATGCTTGATTTCGAGAGTGAGCGAAACTAATGAAAACATTGTTGGGGTAAAACCTAAAGGGAAAGACCCTAGCACCAAATCCAATTTGCCATCTGATCTAACTTCTGGAGGCAGTCAAAATGATCCTTAGAATTCTTCCCTACCTTATTCCTGTGCTGAGATACAAGCTGCTCCAACCTGCTGTAAAATGCTTGATTTCGAGAAGTGAGCGAAACTAATGAAAACATTGTTGGGGTAAAACCTAAAGGGAAAAGACCTAGCACCAAATCCAATTTGCCATCTGATCTAACTTCTGGAGGCAGTCAAAATGATCCTTAGAATTCTTCCCTACCTTATTCCTGTGCTGAGATACAGGCTGCTCCAACCTGCTGTAAAATGCTTGATTTCGAGAGTGAGCGAAACTAATGAAAACATTGTTGGGGTAAAACCTAAAGGGAAAGACCTAGCACCAAAGTCCAATATGCCATCTGATCTAACTTCTGGAGGCAGTCAAAATGATCCTTAGAATTCTTCCCCTACCTTATTCCTGTGCTGAGATACAGGCTGCTCCAACCTGCTGTAAAATGCTTGATTTCGAGAGTGAGCGAAACTAATGAAAACATTGTTGGGGGTAAAACCTAAAGGGAAAGACCTAGCACCAAATCCAATTTGCCATCTGATCTAACTTCTGGAGGCAGTCAAAATGATCCTTAGAATTCTTCCCTACCTTATTCCTGTGCTGAGATACAGGCTGCTCCAACCTGCTGTAAAATGCTTGATTTCGAGAGTGAGCGAAACTAATGAAAACATTGTTGGGGTAAAACCTAAAGGGAAAGACCTAGCACCAAATCCAATTTGCCATCTGATCTAACTTCTGGAGGCAGTCAAAATGATCCTTAGAATTCTTCCCTACCTTATTCCTGTGCTGAGATACAGGCTGCTCCAACCTGCTGTAAAATGCTTGATTTCGAGAGTGAGCGAAACTAATGAAAACATTGTTGGGGTAAAACCTAAAGGGAAAGACCTAGCACCAAATCCAATTTGCCATCTGATCTAACTTCTGGAGGCAGTCAAAATGATCCTTAGAATTCTTCCCTACCTTATTCCTGTGCTGAGATACAGGCTGCTCCAACCTGCTGTAAAATGCTTGATTTCGAGAGTGAGCGAAACTAATGAAAACATTGTTGGGGTAAAACCTAAAGGGAAAGACCTAGCACCAAATCCAATTTGCCATCTGATCTAACTTCTGGAGGCAGTCAAAATGATCCCTTAGAATTCTTCCCTACCTTATTCCTGTGCTGAGATACAGGCTGCTCCAACCTGCTGTAAAATGCTTGATTTCGAGAGTGAGCGAAACTAATGAAAACATTGTTGGGGTAAAACCTAAAGGGAAAGACCTAGCACCAAATCCAATTTGCCATCTGATCTAACTTCTGGAGGCAGTCAAAATGATCCTTAGAATTCTTCCCTACCTTATTCCTGTGCTGAGATACAGGCTGCTCCAACCTGCTGTAAAATGCTTGATTTCGAGAGTGAGCGAAACTAATGAAAACATTGTTGGGGTAAAACCTAAAGGGAAAGACCTAGCACCAAATCCAATTTGCCATCTGATCTAACTTCTGGAGGCAGTCAAAATGATCCTTAGAATTCTTCCCTACCTTATTCCTGTGCTGAGATACAGGCTGCTCCAACCTGCTGTAAAATGCTTGATTTCGAGAGTGAGCGAAACTAATGAAAACATTGTTGGGGTAAAACCTAAAGGGAAAGACCTAGCACCAAATCCAATTTGCCATCTGATCTAACTTCTGGAGGCAGTCAAAATGATCCTTAGAATTCTTCCCTACCTTATTCCTGTGCTGAGATACAGGCTGCTCCAACCTGCTGTAAAATGCTTGATTTCGAGAGTGAGCGAAACTAATGAAAACATTGTTGGGGTAAAACCTAAAGGGAAAGACCTAGCACCAAATCCAATTTGCCATCTGATCTAACTTCTGGAGGCAGTCAAAATGATCCTTAGAATTCTTCCCTACCTTATTCCTGTGCTGAGATACAGGCTGCTCCAACCTGCTGTAAAATGCTTGATTTCGAGAGTGAGCGAAACTAATGAAAACATTGTTGGGGTAAAACCTAAAGGGAAAGACCTAGCACCAAATCCAATTTGCCATCTGATCTAACTTCTGGAGGCAGTCAAAATGATCCTTAGAATTCTTCCCTACCTTATTCCTGTCCTGAGATACAGGCTGCTCCAACCTGCTGTAAAATGCTTGATTTCGAGAGTGAGCGAAACTAATGAAAACATTGTTGGGGTAAAACCTAAAGGGAAAGACCTAGCACCACAATCCAATTTGCCATCTGATCTAACTTCTGGAGGCAGTCAAAATGATCCTTAGAATTCTTCCCTACCTTATTCCTGTGCTGAGATACAGGCTGCTCCCAACCTGCTGTAAAATGCTTGATTTCGAGAGTGAGCGAAACTAATGAAAACATTGTTGGGGTAAAACCTAAAGGGAAAGACCTAGCACCAAATCCAATTTGCCATCTGATCTAACTTCTGGAGGCAGTCAAAATGATCCTTAGAATTCTTCCCTACCTTATTCCTGTGCTGAGATACAGGCTGCTCCAACCTGCTGTCAAAATGCTTGATTTCGAGAGTGAGCGAAACTAATGAAAACATTGTTGGGGTAAAACCTAAAGGGAAAGACCTAGCACCAAATCCAATTTGCCATCTGATCTAACTTCTGGAGGCAGTCAAAATGATCCTTAGAATTCTTCCCTACCTTATTCCTGTGCTGAGATACAGGCTGCTCCAACCTGCTGTAAAATGCTTGATTTCGAGAGTGAGCGAAACTAATGAAAACATTGTTGGGGTAAAACCTAAAGGGAAAGACCTAGCACCAAATTCCATTGGCCATCTGATCTAACTTCTGGAGGCAGTCAAAATGATCCTTAGAATTCTTCCCTACCTTATTCCTGTGCTGAGATACAGGCTGCTCCAACCTGCTTGTAAAATGCTTGATTTCGAGAGTGAGCGAAACTAATGAAAACATTGTTGGGGTAAAACCTAAAGGGAAAGACCTAGCACCAAATCCAATTTGCCATCTGATCTAACTTCTGGAGGCAGTCAAAATGATCCTTAGAATGCTTCCCTACCTTATTCCTGTGCTGAGGATACAGGCTGCTCCAACCTGCTGTCAAATGCTTGATTTCGAGAGTGAGCGAAACTAATGAAAACATTGTTGGGGTAAAACCTAAAGGGAAAGACCTAGCACCAAATCCAATTTGCCATCTGATCTAACTTCTGGAGGCAGTCAAAATGAGTATTTGAATTCTTCCCTACCTTATTCCTGTGCTGAGATACAGGCTGCTCCAACCTGCTGTAAAATGCTTGATTTCGAGAGTGAGCGAAACTAATGAAAACATTGTTGGGGTAAAACCTAAAGGGAAAGACCTAGCACCAAATCCAATTTGCCATCTGATCTAACTTCTGGAGGCAGTCAAAATGATCCTTAGAATTCTTCCTCTACCTTATTCCTGTGCTGAGATACAGGCTGCTCCAACCTGCTGTAAAATGCTTGATTTCGAGAGTGAGCGAAACTAATGAAAACATTGTTGGGGGTAAAACCTAAAGGGAAAGACCTAGCACCAAATCCAATTTGCCATCTGATCTAACTTCTGGAGGCAGTCAAAATGAGTATTTGAATTCTTCCCTACCTTATTCCTGTGCTGAGATACAGGCTGCTCCAACCTGCTGTAAAATGCTTGATTTCGAGAGTGAGCGAAACTAATGAAAACATTGTTGGGGTAAAACCTAAAGGGAAAGACCTAGCACCAAATCCAATTTGCCATCTGATCTAACTTCTGGAGGCAGTCAAAATGATCCTTAGAATTCTTCCCTACCTTATTCCTGTGCTGAGATACAGGCTGCTCCAACCTGCTGTAAAATGCTTGATTTCGAGAGTGAGCGAAACTAATGAAAACATTGTTGGGGTAAAACCTAAAGGGAAAGACCTAGCACCAAATCCAATTTGCCATCTGATCTAACTTCTGGAGGCAGTCAAAATGATCCTTAGAATTCTTCCCTACCTTATTCCTGTGCTGAGATACAGGCTGCTCCAACCTGCTGTAAAATGCTTGATTTCGAGAGTGAGCGAAACTAATGAAAACATTGTTGGGGTAAAACCTAAAGGGAAAGACCTAGCACCAAATCCAATTTGCCATCTGATCTAACTTCTGGAGGCAGTCAAAATGATCCTTAGAATTCTTCCCTACCTTATTCCTGTGCTGAGATACAGGCTGCTCCAACCTGCTGTAAAATGCTTGATTTCGAGAGTGAGCGAAACTAATGAAAACATTGGTTGGGGTAAAACCTAAAGGGAAAGACCTAGCACCAAATCCAATTTGCCATCTGATCTAACTTCTGGAGGCAGTCAAAATGATCCTTAGAATTCTTCCCTACCTTATTCCTGTGCTGAGATACAGGCTGCTCCAACCTGCTGTAAAATGCTTGATTTCGAGAGTGAGCGAAACTAATGAAAACATTGTTGGGGTAAAACCTAAAGGGAAAGACCTAGCACCAAATCCAATTTGCCATCTGATCTAACTTCTGGAGGCAGTCAAAATGATCCTTAGAATTCTTCCCTACCTTATTCCTGTGCTGAGATACAGGCTGCTCCAACCTGCTGTAAAATGCTTGATTTCGAGAGTGAGCGAAACTAATGAAAACATTGTTGGGGTAAAACCTAAAGGGAAAGACCTAGCACCAAATCCAATTTGCCATCTGATCTAACTTCTGGAGGCAGTCAAAATGAGTCTTTTGAATTCTTCCCTACCTTAGTTCCTGTGCTGAGATACAGGCTGCTCCAACCTGCTGTAAAATGCTTGATTTCGAGAGTGAGCGAAACTAATGAAAACATTGTTGGGGGTAAAAACCTAAAGGGAAAGACCTAGCACCAAATCCAATTTGCCATCTGATCTAACTTCTGGAGGCAGTCAAAATGAGTATTTGAATTCTTCCCTACCTTATTCCTGTGCTGAGATACAGGCTGCTCCAACCTGCTGTAAAATGCTTGATTTCGAGAGTGAGCGAAACTAATGAAAACATTGTTGGGGTAAAACCTAAAGGGAAAGACCTAGCACCAAATCCAATTTGCCATCTGATCTAACTTCTGGAGGCAGTCAAAATGATACTTAGAATTCTTCCCTACCTTATTCCTGTGCTGAGATACAGGCTGCTCCAACCTGCTGTAAAATGCTTGATTTCGAGAGTGAGCGAAACTAATGAAAACATTGTTGGGGTAAAACCTAAAGGGAAAGACCTAGCACCAAATCCAATTTGCCATCTGATCTAACTTCTGGAGGCAGTCAAAATGATCCTTAGAATTCTTCCCTACCTTATTCCTGTGCTGAGATACAGGCTGCTCCAACCTGCTGTAAAATGCTTGATTTCGAGATGTGAGCGAAACTAATGAAAACATTGTTGGGGTAAAACCTAAAGGGAAAGACCTAGCACCAAATTCCATTTGCCATCTGATCTAACTTCTGGAGGCAGTCAAAATGATCCTTAGAATTCTTCCCTACCTTATTCCTGTGCTGAGATACAGGTGCTACAGCTCCAACCTGCTGTAAAATGCTTGATTTCGAGAGTGAGCGAAACTAATGAAAACATTGTTGGGGTAAAACCTAAAGGGAAAGACCTAGCACCAAATCCAATTTGCCATCTGATCTAACTTCTGGAGGCAGTCAAAATGATCCTTAGAATTCTTCCCTACCTTATTCCTGTGCTGAGATACAGGCTGCTCCAACCTGCTGTAAAATGCTTGATTTCGAGAGTGAGCGAAACTAATGAAAACATTGTTGGGGTAAAACCTAAAGGGAAAGACCTAGCACCAAATCCAATTTGCCATCTGATCTAACTTCTGGAGGCAGTCAAAATGATCCTTAGAATTCTTCCCTACCTTATTCCTGTGCTGAGATACAGGCTGCTCCAACCTGCTGTAAAATGCTTGATTTCGAGAGTGAGCGAAACTAATGAAAACATTGTTGGGGTAAAACCTAAAGGGAAAGACCTAGCACCAAATCCAATTTGCCATCTGATCTAACTTCTGGAGGCAGTCAAAATGATCCTTAGAATTCTTCCCTACCTTATTCCTGTGCTGAGATACAGGCTGCTCCAACCTGCTGTAAAATGCTTGATTTCGAGAGTGAGCGAAACTAATGAAAACATTGTTGGGGTAAAACCTAAAGGGAAAGACCTAGCACCCAAATCCAATTTGCCATCTGATCTAACTTCTGGAGGCAGTCAAAATGAGTCATTAGAATTCTTCCCTACCTTATTCCTGTGCTGAGATACAGGCTGCTCCAACCTGCTGTAAAATGCTTGATTTCGAGAGTGAGCGAAACTAATGAAAACATTGTTGGGGTAAAACCTAAAGGGAAAGACCTAGCACCAAATCCAATTTGCCATCTGATCTAACTTCTGGAGGCAGTCAAAATGATCCTTAGAATTCTTCCCTACCTTATTCCTGTGCTGAGATACAGGCTGCTCCAACCTGCTGTAAAATGCTTGATTTCGAGAGTGAGCGAAACTAATGAAAACATTGTTGGGGTAAAACCTAAAGGGAAAGACCTAGCACCAAATCCAATTTGCCATCTGATCTAACTTCTGGAGGCAGTCAAAATGATCCTTAGAATTCTTCCCTACCTTATTCCTGTGCTGAGATACAGGCTGCTCCAACCTGCTGTAAAATGCTTGATTTCGAGAGTGAGCGAAACTAATGAAAACATTGTTGGGGTAAAACCTAAAGGGAAAGACCTAGCACCAAATCCAATTTGCCATCTGATCTAACTTCTGGAGGCAGTCAAAATGAGTATTTGAATTCTTCCCTACCTTATTCCTGTGCTGAGATACAGGCTGCTCCAACCTGCTGTAAAATGCTTGATTTCGAGAGTGAGCGAAACTAATGAAAACATTGTTGGGGTAAAACCTAAAGGGAAAGACCTAGCACCAAATCCAATTTGCCATCTGATCTAACTTCTGGAGGCAGTCAAAATGATCCTTAGAATTCTTCCCTACCTTATTCCTGTGCTGAGATACAGGCTGCTCCAACCTGCTGTAAAATGCTTGATTTCGAGAGTGAGCGAAACTAATGAAAACATTGTTGGGGTAAAACCTAAAGGGAAAGACCTAGCACCAAATCCCAATTTGCCATCTGATCTAACTTCTGGAGGCAGTCAAAATGATCCTTAGAATTCTTCCCTACCTTATTCCTGTGCTGAGATACAGGCTGCTCCAACCTGCTGTAAAAATGCTTGATTTCGAGAGGTGAGCGAAACTAATGAAAACATTGTTGGGGTAAAACCTAAAGGGAAAGACCTAGCACCAAATCCAATTTGCCATCTGATCTAACTTCTGGAGGCAGTCAAAATGATCCTTAGAATTCTTCCCTACCTTATTCCTGTGCTGAGATACAGGCTGCTCCAACCTGCTGTAAAATGCTTGATTTCGAGAGTGAGCGAAACTAATGAAAACATTGTTGGGGTAAAACCTAAAGGGAAAGACCTAGCACCAAATCCAATTTGCCATCTGATCTAACTTCTGGAGGCAGTCAAAATGATCCTTAGAATTCTTCCCTACCTTATTCCTGTGCTGAGATACAGGCTGCTCCAACCTGCTGTAAAATGCTTGATTTCGAGAGTGAGCGAAACTAATGAAAACATTGTTGGGGTAAAACCTAAAGGGGAAAGACCTAGCACCAAATCCAATTTGCCATCTGATCTAACTTCTGGAGGCAGTCAAAATGATCCTTAGAATTCTTCCCTACCTTATTCCTGTGCTGAGATACAGGCTGCTCCAACCTGCTGTAAAATGCTTGATTTCGAGAGTGAGCGAAACTAATGAAAAACATTGTTGGGGTAAAAACCTAAAGGGAAAGACCTAGCACCAAATCCAATTTGCCATCTGATCTAACTTCTGGAGGCAGTCAAAATGATCCTTAGAATTCTTCCCTACCTTATTCCTGTGCTGAGATACAGGCTGCTCCAACCTGCTGTAAAATGCTTGATTTCGAGAGTGAGCGAAACTAATGAAAACATTGTTGGGGTAAAACCTAAAGGGAAAGACCTAGCACCAAATCCAATTTGCCATCTGATCTAACTTCTGGAGGCAGTCAAAATGAGTATTTGAATTCTTCCCTACCTTATTCCTGTGCTGAGATACAGGCTGCTCCAACCTGCTGTAAAATGCTTGATTTCGAGAGTGAGCGAAACTAATGAAAACATTGTTGGGGTAAAACCTAAAGGGAAAGACCTAGCACCAAATCCCAATTTGCCATCTGATCTAACTTCTGGAGGCAGTCAAAATGATCCTTAGAATTCTTCCCTACCTTATTCCTGTGCTGAGATACAGGCTGCTCCAACCTGCTGTAAAATGCTTGATTTCGAGAGGTGAGCGAAACTAATGAAAACATTGTTGGGGTAAAACCTAAAGGGAAAAGACCTAGCACCAAATCCAATTTGCCATCTGATCTAACTTCTGGAGGCAGTCAAAATGATCCTTAGAATTCTTCCCTACCTTATTCCTGTGCTGAGATACAGGCTGCTCCAACCTGCTGTCAAATGCTTGATTTCGAGAGTGAGCGAAACTAATGAAAACATTGTTGGGGTAAAACCTAAAGGGAAAGACCTAGCACCAAATCCAATTGGCCATCTGATCTAACTTCTGGAGGCAGTCAAAATGATCCTTAGAATTCTTCCCTACCTTATTCCTGTGCTGAGATACAGGCTGCTCCAACCTGCTGTAAAATGCTTGATTTCGAGAGTGAGCGAAACTAATGAAAACATTGTTGGCGGTAAAACCTAAAGGGAAAGACCTAGCACCAAATCCAATTTGCCATCTGATC